>NC_053024.1:441885029-441993536 GCF_003073215.2 Triticum urartu | reverse complement strand
AAAGTGTCCATGTAATACAATCGAGAAATGAAGACTACGATTTAAATACAATCGATCTTAGCTAGCTATCTGTTCACAATCTTCTTGCCCTTATTTTTCATAAATGGAGTTCTTCTCTTGAACGAACATCCTTTAGGTAGGGTGGTCCTGCTTCTTCTTGTGGTGTATGCTGCTACTTCATCGTCGTCGTCATGTTCGATCTTCGGGTCATCGTACTTGTCGAAATCTTGCTCATCTGCTACTCCATCCATTCCGATGATCTTCCTTTTGCCTCTCCTCATGACAACACGACTGGGCTTTGACGGGTCGGTAATGAAGAAGCATTGGTCCACTTGGGAAGCCAGTACCCATGGCTCATTTTTCGCGGTGATGTTTGCGCCCGCGGTCTTGGATTTGGCTTCGGGTATAACCATGGTGGTGAAATACCGGTCTTGTTTTAGGACGCTCTTGGCCCATCTGACGCAGAACATCGGGACCTTCTCTCCAGCGTAGCTCAGCTCTCAGATCTCCTCGATCCTTCCGTAGTATCTGTCCTTGTCGTTACCAGTGTTGGATTCCATCGTTACCCCGGAGTTCTGATAACCATCGCTCTTCATGTCCTTGTCCTCAGTGTAGAATGTGTAGCCGTTGATATCGTACGCCTCATAGGTCATCAGGTTCTGCTCGGCGCCCTGTGACAAGGCGAATATGAGTTGTTCTTCCGTGGAAGAATCCTCATGTAAAGGGTACGACAGAAGCTTCTGCTTGAACCAACGCATGAAACATGAGTTGTGCTCTTTGATTATATCTCCGTCCGTCCTCTGTTGGCCTCGGTCATTGTACGTCTTCTCAATAAAGGTTTTGTGCTCTACCACCCAAGGATCGACCACGTCTATGTGTTGTAGCGCGACTAGGTTTGCTCTTTCAAAGTCGGCGAGTCGACCCTCGAAGTCGACATGCATTTCGCGGCGACCCTCACGGTGACCCCATCCAGCGAGCCTGCCGAGGTGCCTGTTGACGGGCAGACCAACGGGGTTGTCGATGCCTATATAATTCGTGCAGTAGGAGATGCACTCTTCGGTCAAAAAGCCCCTGGCTATGCTTCCCTCTAGACGTGACATGTTGCAAACATATCCTTTGATGACACCATTCATCCTTTCGAACGGCATCATGCTGTGCAGGAACGTCGGCCCGAGTTGGATGATATCCTCCACGATATGGACCAGCAGATGCACCATAACGTCGAAGAATGCGGGCGGGAAGTACATCTCAAGCTCGCATAGTATCACCACGATCTCTTCCTGTAGCCTTCTGAGTTGCCTCACGCCAACCGACTTCCGAGAGATGACGTCGAAAAAGTTGCATAGGCCAAATAGCGTTTCACGGACGTGCGCGTCCATGATCCCACGGATTGCAACTGGAAGTATCTGCGTCATCAGCACGTGACAGTTGTGAGACTTCATCCCGCTGAACTTCTGCTTCGCTGGGTCTAGGTATCTGCTTATGTTCCCCGCGTAACCGTAAGGAAGTTTTACTCCTATGAGGCAGGTGAAAAACTGCTCGCTCTCCTCCTGACTTAGAGTGAAGCACGCGGGAGGGTAGTCATTTCCAGTCTTCTTGGCCTTTTTGCCTTTGCAATGACTTTCTGTGTCCTGCTTCGCCTCATCATCATCCTCATCATCATCATCATTAGCGTGAAGCTCCTACCTGATGCCCATTGATTTCAAGTATGCCCTTGCTTTCGGCCCATCTTTGGTCCTCTCTGGCATGTTGAGCAGGGTACCAAGCAGACTCTCGCACACGTTCTTCGTGATATGCATGACATCAAGGCTGTGAGGCACACGGTGGATCTTCCAGTACGGCAAGTCCCAGAAAACAGACCTCGTTTTCCATACCTTCAGCAACGGCTCTGGCGCCTTTCGCTTCTTTCCTGGCTCTGGCGCCTTTTGCTTCTTTCCCAACAGTGGGCAATCTTTCCAATTTTTCAACAGCTCGTCTATTTCCTCGCCGCTCGTCGTACGCGGGCGTCTTCGGGGTTCGGTTTCACCATCGAACAGATCCTTGCGTTTTCTCCACGGGTCATCGTCGCGAAGCCACCTTCGATGTCCCATGAACATGGTTTTCGAAGACCCGGGATCTCTATCTAGCTGGCGATACGTTGTGTCATCCATGCACCTAACGCATCCAGAAAATCCGCGGACCACCTGCCCTGCGAGATATCCGTAACCGAGATAGTCATGCGCCGTCATGAGCAGTGCGGCTCTCATAGGGAAATATTCTTTCTCTGCGGCGTCCCACGTATTGGCTGGCATTTTCCACAGCGTGTCTAGCTCCTCTTTCAGCAGCCCCAGATACAGATTGATGTCGTTCCCTGGTTGTTTCGGCCCTTCAATTAGCATACTCATGTGAATGTACTTCCTCTTCATGCACAACCAGGGGGAGGTTGTACATCCACACAAACACAGGCCAGGTGCTATGTGTGCTTCTCTGGCTGCCAAACGGATTGACTCCATTGGTGCTCGCGCCCAGCACGATGTTCCTTGGATCGTTCCCAAATTCTGGGTCTTCGAAGTTCAACGCTTGCCACTGGCTCGCATCCTTAGGGTGACTCAGCATCTTGTCTTTTTTTATTTATCTCCGGATCATTTCCGTCATCTTCCCGCTTCTTCTCCTCCCTATCCGCGTGCCAACGTAGGAGCTTTGCTACCTTAGGGTCCGCGAAATACCGCTGCAGACGAGGAGTGATCGGAAAGTACCATACCACTTTTCGAGGAGCTTTCTTCCTCTTCTTGTATCGAGTGACGCCGCACACTAGACATATGGTAGACTCCGCGTGCTCGTCCCGATAAATGATGCAATTGTTCATGCACACATGGTATTTCACGTGCGGTAAATCTAGAGGACACATGATTTTCTTCGCCTCCTCGAAACTAGTCGGGCATTTGTTCTCCTTGGGAAGACGTTCGTGCCAGAATGACATGTTCTCGTCGAAGCATGCGTCGGTCATTTTGTGTTTTACCTTCATCTCCAGAGCCATGAGCGTTACTTTTAGGCGGGTATCCTCGGGCCTGCATCCTTCATACAATGGAGTAACCGCGTCTATCTCCAGTTGATCCAGCTTGGCTTTCACTCGGGCGGCTGCTCTTGCGTTATCCATCTGCTTGAGAAGCAGCTCTTGAATATGAGGGTCCTGCACCCTGCCTCCATTGTCGTCTGCTCCAGCATCTTCATCTTCATGATCATGCCCTTCGTCTTGATCTTCCTCATCATCATGTGCGTCATCTTCTACATGATGACTGTGTACAGCATCACCTCGTGATCATGTCCTGGAGATTCTTCGTCTTCTCGCCCGCCCGAGCCGCGGTGGTTGTCTTGCTGCCCTTCCTCATTTCTTGCCCGGCCCCCATGGACGACTTCATAGTCATCTTCATCACCTTGCCACCGATAGCCATCCATGAAACCACGCAAGAGCAGGTGGTCCCGCACCTGCCCGGAATCCGGGTCCGCAATAAGGCTCTTCAGCTTGCATCTTCGACACGGACATCTTATCTCCATCTCGTTCTTTTGAAGCATCTCGGCCTTCGCGGAGCTCAAAAACCTATTCACGATGCCTTCGGTCATTGTGCAGACCATGGTCGCCTGCGGGGTAGAGCAAAACGATATTTTAGAACCAATAAAAAATTTGGCATGACTTTCCCTAAAAATAGGACCAAAAAGAATGCATAGTGCCAAAATTCTTGCCGAAACAGAAATGAATCAACATTCCGGCAAAATATTGGCAACTATCGCATTTCAAATACCGGTACCTGCAAACACAAACATATATGCAACACCACAAACATATGCAACACCATAAACATACATAGATCTAGCTAGGCCACAAAAAGTGCATGTGCACGTTGTTGGAGCGAGCTAGGGAGAAAAAAGTAGATGTACAACATAAAGATAGCTTTCCCCTTACTTACCTATCAAAAAAGGTATTTAACCACTTAATTTTGATGAATCTATGGTGCAAATGAGGTGAGGAGGAGGAGGCAGCCGACACAAGCTTGGAGAAGGAGGTGGAGGGAATGAAGTGGGGAAAGTGAGTGTGTAGGTGTGGCTGTCCAAAATATCTAGCTGGTCCCAGGTTACTAATGGCGCACCACCCACTCATGCGCCATTAGTAACCCTACATACTAATGGCGCACCTGCTGGTGGTGCGCCATTAGTAGTTTTGCAAAAAATAAAAAAATACTAATGGCGCACCGTGGCAGAGTGCGCCATTACTAGTTTAAACTAGTAATGGCGCACTATGCCACGGTGTGCCATTAGTAGTTTTGCAAAAAAAAGAATAAAAAAATACAGTAGTGGCGCACTTGGTGGTTGGTGCGCCATTACTAGTTAGAACTAGTAATGGCGCACTGTGCCTGGATGCGCCATTAGTATGTTTGGAAAAATGAAAAAAAAGTTTTTGTTACTAGTGGCGCACCACATGCCTGGTGTGCCATTAGTGTCAATTTCATCTATAGCCCTTTTCCTAGTAGTTCCCTATTCACCTCAGTCAAATGGGGTGGCCGAAAGAAAGAACCATACTCTAACAGATTTGGTTAACGCCATGTTAGACACATCGGGTCTCTCCAAGGCATGGTGGGGGAGGCGATATTGACTGCATGTCATGTTCTAAACCGAGTTCCCACAAAGAATAAAGAGATAACTCCATTTGAGGAATGGGAGAAAAAAAGATTAAAACTCTCTTATCTACGAACCTAGGGTTGTTTGGCGAAAGTCAATGTGCCAATTCCAAAGAAGCGCAAGCTTGGACCAAAGACCGTGGATTGTGTTTTCCTGGGGTATGCTTTTCATAGCATTGGTTATAGATTCTTGGTTGTAAAATCTGAGGTACCTGACATGCATGTCGGTACAATCATGGAGTCGAATTATGCGACTTTCTTTGAAGATATCTTTCCAATGAAGGATATGGCTACCTCATCTAATTAGGAGATGCCTAGTTCATCGAATCAGGAACCAGTTACAATTACCGAACCTGCCATTTTGATGGAACAATTTGAAAATCCCATGGAGGAGAACAATAAAGTTCCTACTAGGAGTAAGAGACAGAGGACTGCAAAGTCCTTTGGTGATGATTTTCTTGTGTATCTCATAGATGATACTCCCAATTCTATTTCACAGGCCTATGCATCTGAACATGCTGACTACTGGAAGGAAGCGGTTCGTAGCGAGATGGACTCCATCTTGGCAAATGAAACTTGGGAGATAACTGGTCGTCCTTATGGGTGCAAACCTATAGGATGCAAATGGGTATTCCAGGAGAAGCTTAGGCCTGATGGTACTATTGAAAAGTACAAGGCTCGGCTCGTGGCTAAGGGTTATACCCAAAAGGAAGGTGAAGACTTCTTTGATACTTACTCACCTGTGGCTCGACTGACCACTATTCGAGTTCTACTTTCACTAGCTGCCTCACATGGTCTTCTCGTTCATCAAATGGATGTTAAGACTGCTTTCCTAAATGGAGAGTTGGATGAGGAAATTTATATGGAACAACCAGATGGGTTTGTACTAGATGGTCAGGAAGGAAACGTGTGCAAGTTGCTGAAGTCTTTGTATGGACTCAAGCAAGCACCCAAACAATGGCATGAGAAGTTTGAAAGAACTTTAACAACTGCAGGCTTTGTTGTAAACGAAGCTGACAAATGTGTGTACTATCGCCATGGTGGGGGCGAGGGAGTTATTCTTTGCTTGTATGTTGATGACATACTGATTTTTGGAACAAATCTGAATGTTATTAAGGAGATCAAGGATTTCCTATCTCGCTGTTTTGAGATGAAGGATTTAGGAGTGGCTGATGTCATTCTGAACATCAAGTTGTTGAGAGACTATGATGGTGGGATTACATTGCTTCAATCTCACTACGTGGAAAAGATCTTGAGTCGCTTTGGCTATAGTGACTGCAAGCCCTCTCCAACACCATATGATGCTAGCATGTTGCTTCGAAAGAACCAAGAATTGCTAGAGATCAATTGAAGTATTCTCAGATTATTGGCTTGCTTATGTACGTAGCCAGTGCTACAAGACCTGACATCTCTTTTGCTGTTAGAAAACTGAGTCGGTTTGTCTCAAAACCAGGAGTTGTACATTGGAAAGCTCTAGAGAGAGTTTTGCGTTATTTGAAAGGCACTGCGAATTATGGAATTCACTACACTGGGCACCCAAAGGTGCTTGAAGGGTATAGTGACTCAAACTGGATCTCAGATGCTGATGTGATAAAGGCCACGAGCGAATATGTATTCACTCATGGAGGTGGCGCTGTTTCTTGGAAGTCTTGCAAGCAGACCATCTTAATGAGGTCAACAATGGAAGCGGAACTCACAACACTAGATACAGCTACGGTCGAAGCATATTGGCTTCATCGGCTCTTGAATGACTTGCCGGTTGTTGAGAAACCTGTACCGGGTATCCTTATGAACTGCGGCAATCAAACTGTGATCACGAAAGTGAGCAGCTCAAAGGATAACATGAAGTCATCAAGACACGCTTAGAGAAGGTTAAAGTCTGTCAGGAAAATGAGAAACTCTGGAGTTATTGCGTTGGATTATATCCAAACGTCTAAAAATCTGGCAAGTCCTTTTACTAAGGGTCTATCACGTAATGTGATAGATAATGCATCAAGGGAGATTGGTATGAGACCCACAATATGAGTTGTTCACAGTGGTAACCTATTCTTTGTGATCGGAGATCCCGTGAATTAGATGTGGAAGACAAGTTGTTGATCAACTGAGAGGAGAGTATCCTTACTATTAACAATACCACTCCATGAAGATGCAATACTCTCCTAAAACTGCATGGCAGGTTGATGTATATCTTAATGTGTTCTAAGTGGCTCATTTAAGCAGAGATGTTGTCCTGCAGAACATCTTTTGAAGAACACACCTATATGAGTCTGATTGTCAAACGTCGCAATCTATGAGAGTAGGGTTCTCTCTAGTAAACTCATGAAAGGTCTCGGAGTATGACGCATAAGCTCCACCCGCGGGGAAGACCCACGGTAGCCACGTATCCGTCAAGGCTTTATGTGAAGCTAGATTCACAAAAAACTTGCAATTCAAGGCCTAGTCCATTGTTCAAGTTTCTTACTAGTGTAGCATAGAGTTCTAGGTGGAAGTTCAACTTAACAGTCTCCACTGCAGTACCGGTATATAAAACAGTATTTTGGAACTAAAGGCAAACTTCTGTGTGCCTCTGGGATCTGGTGGGGGATTGCTGGAATTTAGCCTATTTTGGGACAGCCCAATAACTATTTCAGAAATTCCTAAATAAATCCTAGAGGCCCACTTAGCCCATTTGTGCAAGATAAGGGATACTACTAAAGTTTAGTCCCACACTGCTAGTTTAGTGGGAGTTGGACCTCCTTATAAGGGAGGTTCTTTCCCCACTTGTATGAGCATGAGAACAAGAGGGACATCCACGCGCGCTCCTCCTCCGCCGCCCTCCTCGCCACGCCACGCCTCGTCGCGACGCGCCACGGGTTGCGGGAATGAGCCGAGCCGATGTCTAAATTTTTGCCACGCACAATGGGTATATGAGAGGTCACACGGAAGCTGAAATGTTTTTCTGTAGTGGACACTGAATCCGAATGGCTCGCCTCTTTGGCTGAAGTTTGTTCGCTTCGTCTCCCTCTGTTGCTTCACCTCCCGTCACAGCCTGTTCGCCTCCTTCTCATGTGCCTATATAAGAGAGGTCGCTCCTCTCCAGAGAGACACACCAGAAGATCCTCTTCCTCTTGCCACAAAGTTCCTGAGCACTGCGTTGCTGCTACGATCTTCCCCATCCCGACTTGCGGCGTGCACCACAGGTCGGGATAGTAGGCCTCTGAAACCGCACCTTTTGAGTCTTGTACGGGAGAAGGGTGATAAGGTTTTTGGGGAGCGCTCAGCACGACTACTGACTTCTTCATCGTGGATGCCTCGGACTTCGACGACTTCTTCCTCGACGACATGCCTGGCAAGGACACCGACCCCAAGACCAGTGCATCTGCTCCCGTTCCGTATGTTCTCATACTCTTCCTGTTAGAGGTTCTGTCACAACTTCTTGCTCTAGTGTCAGTTCTAGATGTGTTCGATTCTAGTTCATATATTCAGATGCTATTTACCTTCTCTTTGTCAAATTACATGACTTGTTTTATCTCTGCTATATTAGTCATGCTTTATCTAATATTTCTATTAATAAAATCATTCGGTAAATTGCTCATATTTCCAACAGTAATTGCCTTCTAAACTTGATGCACCATGTTCTGATTGCCATGTTCATGTAAACTTGATTTAGATGTTAACTAAGTCAGTCATGTTTTGATTGTGTCAATGAAAGAGCCTTGATGTGGAACATAACAAAGACATTTGAATTTTAGTTTTAGTAGTTAATAGAAATAGTAGACCATTCGGTCCTCTGTCAAAACAAAAAGAGATGAAGAGACTGTTGATTGTATGTTCATACTTATTTTGCATTTAGCTTTGAATTGGCCCCCCTTGGTTGTTTGTCACGCTCCGCCACTGGGTGTACGAGTACCAAAAATCAAGCCGATCTCGGCCGAAAATATTCAAGTTTTTCGTGGAAAACATTTGCCTCCCCGTCCCACTACAACAAATTTGCACCAAATAATCCATATCTCTACCTCTCCTAAAAGGGAGTCTGCGGTCATGATGATAGGTTCGTATCTTATTTGGTTTGGTTTGATTTGGTTTTGTTTCGCATGCAACATTGATGCCCAAAAATCGTCTCAGCTATCTCTTGTTAAATTCCTGCCCTGGCTACATTTGCATGCAATTAATTAGCCAGAACAGTTAATTATGTGTGTTAACTAGCTAGACAATTAATAGGTACTACATTTAATTTGAAAAGTATAATCGAGCGTTGGACAGAAGGATCACATTAATTATGAAGAGTATCACTCTTTGAAAGAAAGATCTCTACCCCTAAAGAGGGAGTCTGCGATCATAATGATAGGTCTGTATGTCGGTTGATTTGGATTGATTTTGCACACAACCACTAATGCTCAAAAATCGTCTCAGTTATCTCTTATCCATTTCCTGTCTTGTCCACGACTGCATACAATTAATTAGCTAGACCAGTTAATTGTGTGTGTTAATTAGCTAGACAGTTAATAGGTACGTATAATTTGAAAAGTATAATCGAGTGTTGGACAGAAGGATCATATTAATTATGAAGAGTATATTCTTTGAACGGAAGAATCACATTAATTATAGAAAGTATTATTATTAGGACAACAGGATCATGTTAATTATGAAAATTATTATCAAGTGGTTGACGGATGGCAATTTTACCCATGGGTACGGGTACCCGCGGATACCGTACCCGTATGGGCAGGGTATGGGCACAATTTTATACCACAGGTAGTACCCATATGATACGTCTCCAACATATCTATAATTTTTGATTATTCCATGCTATTATATTATCTGTTTGGATGTTTAATGGTCTTTAATATGCTCTTTTATATTATTTTTGGGACTAACCTATTAACCGGAGGCCGAGTGCCAGTTTCTGCTTTTTTGCCTATTTTAGAGTCTTGCAGAAAAGGAATACCAAACGGAGTCCAAACGGAATGAAACCTTCGCGATGATCTTTCTTGGACCGAAAGCAATCCAGAAGACTTGGAGTCGAAGTCTGGAACTCCACGAGGAAGCCACAAGGCAGGAGGGCACGCCCAGGGGGTAGGCGTGCCCCCCACCCTCGTGGGCCCCTCGTAGCTCCACTGACATACTTCTTTCGCCTATATATACTCTTATACCCTAGAAACATCAGAGAGAGCCACAAAACCACTTTTCCACTGCCGCAACCTTCTGTACCCGTGAGATCCCATCTTGGGGCATTTTCCAGCGATCTGCCGAAGGGGGAATCGATCACAGAGGGCTTCTACATCAACACCATTGCCTCTCCAATGAAGTGTGAGTAGTTTACCACAGACCTTTGGGTCCATGGTTATTAGCTAGATGGCTTCTTCTCTCTCTTTGAATCTCAATACAAAGTTCTCCTCAATGTTCTTGGAGATCTATTCGATGTAATACTCTTTTGCGGTGTGTTTGCCGAGATCCGATGAATTGTGGATTTATGAACAAGATTATCTACGAATATTATTTGGTTCTTTTCTGAATTCTTATATGCATGATTTGATATCTTTGAAAGTCTCTTCAAATTATCGGTTTAGTTTGGCCTACTAGATTGATCTTTCTTGCAATGGGAGGAGTGCTTAGCTTTGGATTCAATCTTGCTGTGTCCTTTTCCAGTGAGAGTAGGGGCAGCAAGGCACGTATTGTATGGTTGCCATTGAGGATAAAAAAGATGGGGTTTATATTATATTGCTTGAGTTTATCCCTCTACATCATGTCATCTTGCTTAATGCGTTACTAGAGAGGCTAGCAATGATGGAAGGGTGAGAGGCGTTGGGCTCTAACTGAACCCGAGCGAGGCGTTGGGCTCCCACTGAACCCGAGCAAGGCGTTGGGCTCTCACTGAACACGAGCGATTGCACTGCAGGCTACACGTTACACTGAACCCGAGCGATCGATCGATCCCTTGCTGTTAACTGAATCCAAGTAATTCCTTAGCTACTGCTGCTAACTGAAGCCGATCGATGCTGCCTCTGAATGAACATTGAGCGTTGTTGGGGGGTTTGGATGAACTGTTCCCGGTGGGGGTTGAATGAACAGGACCCCGTGGTAGTAGAGGCCGTTGCCGCTGGATGAACAGTACCCCGATCGATTGAGCCAGTGGATGAACAGGACCCCGTGGTAGTAGAGGCTGTTGCCGCTGGATGAATAGTACCCCGATCGATCAAGCCGGTGGATGAACAGGACCCCATGGAGGGCTGGTTGAATAGTAGCTGGTGGAGGGCTAGTTGAACAGTAGCCGATGGAGGGCTGGATGAACAGTAGCCCATGGAAGGGTGGTTGAACAGGACCCCCGTGGAGAGGGTTGGTTGAATAGTAGCTGGTGGAGGAGCACACGATGGAGGCTAGATGAACAGGAGCCCATGGATGAACAGTCGTAGGTGGAGGCTGGAGGAGGTCGACAGTGGATGAACAGTAGCCCGTGGAGGCTGGAGGAGGTCAACGATGGAGATGAACAGTATCCCGTGGAGTCCTGTTTTGCGGTATGCCACACCCCTCCCGATGAACAGGACCCCCGTTTCGACCGTAGCGCTCCAACACAAGTCCGTTTCCTCCGTTTTGCGGTACGCCACACACCTCCTGATCAACAGGACTCCGTTTCGACCGTAGGAGGTCCATTTCCTCCGTTTTGCGGTACGCCAGACCCCTCCTGATGAAAAGGATCTCGTTTCCACCGTGGCCGGCTGAATACAAGGTTGTTTCCTCCGTTCTGCGGTACGGCAGGCCTTGTTTCCATCGTCTGTTCTGTCCAAGCCGGTTGGCTCCCGATGAACAACACGTGTTCCGCTGCCTCCTGATGAACACAACGCATTTCGTTGCCTCCCCATGAACACGACGATGACCCAGTTTCTTCGTTCCGACCCAGCCACGACCATGTACACGAGCCCTGGCCGTACGTATGCGCGAGTAGGCGTTCGAGACCCCGCCCGTATGTACGTACGTGGCCATATTTACTTTCTTGCACCCTGACCGCTGTACGTACGTGTACATGCTACGTGCGCGCCTCTACTACCACACGTGCGCGCCTCTACATCGACTAGTATGTACGTACACGTTCGCGACCAGAATGACAACGCTACGTACGCTTCGACCGGGTGGGTCCCGACTATCAGGCACTTCCTTGTGTGCGAAGATGTAGCTGGTGGGTCCCAGCAGTCAGGGGGAGAAAACATTATTTTCAGGGTAAAAAGGATGCAGTTGCATGCATGCATCCATGGGCGTGGTGCGTCCCCACTGTCAGCCTCTCACGTACAGTCATCTTCCGATGACTCTCGGTTGTTGACCACGTTGACCACACCGTGCTGAGCGCACCAAGGATGGTGGACGACGGCGAGGCCCCAGACTGGAATGGCACAGAGATGGGGAAGACACGTCAGTGGAGTCGCAAATGGAGAGGAGTGGGAAACTTGACTGGTTCGGGTGCGCGGCAGCACTGCCGCGGTGCCGCCCATGGGAGACAGGAGCAAGAACAGAGGTTGAAGAAGGAGCACGGCTGTTGGATTAACATCCAACGGTCCAGCTGCTAGAATCATTTGTTGATTAAGTTGACAAAGCCCTGTGTACACGTCCGCTTTGTAGGCCCACAAGTCAGCCACCAAATCTGACGGGTCCCAGCTGTAAACGAGACGAATAATTTTTTCGCATAATAAGGAGGCACTTCCTTCCGTGCGAAGATACAACCGATGGGTCCTAGCTGTCAGGAGGAGGAAACATTTTCTTCAGCTTAATAAGGAGGAACTTTCCTTGCGTGCGACCATGGACCTCGTGGGTTCCAGCCATCAGACTCTCCACATACAGTCCTCTCCCGATGACTCTCGTTTGTTGACCACGCCGCACCTCGCGCAGCGAGGCAGTGGACGACGGCGAGGCCCCGGACGGGAACGACCCATAGATGGGAAGACGCGGTAGTGGAGTCGCAGATTGAGATGAGGAGAAGGGTTATAACTGGTTCTGGTGCGGCGTGGGGCTGCAGTCGATGGAGAATAACAGGAGGTGTGGAGGGGTGGAGGGATAGCCTGACCGGCGGTGGGGGAGCGCTTCACAGCGATGCGTGCTAAGCAGAGCCGCTAGCCGCCGGAGGCCGGACTAGGAGGTCCCGACGACGATGGAGGAAGAAGACAAGAGATTGAAGGTGCATACCGGCCGTTGGATATAAATCCAATGGCTGCGGATGTCATAATCATTTGTTGACCAAGTTGACAACGCCCTGCGTAGGCTTCGACCTATTGGCCCACATGTCAGCCTGCAAAAATGTGGCATATATTTAATCCATGTTTTGTCCATTTGCTGGGCTGGGTGAACAAATAATTTCGCGTCAATGCGGCCCATTTATATTTTCTAAGAAATCCCAGCCCATTTGCACTTTCTTGAAATACACGAATTAGTTGGGCTCGTTCTATATATAATGTTAGGTTAGAAGGAGCAATTAATATCAAAAAATAAACCAGAGCGACACATTATATATAATTAACAAATTAGCGAGTTATTGCTCAAAATAAAAATGAGTGCGTTATTATTACAGTGGTCCTTAAAATCTTCGCAAGCTTTTGTACGCAATCACCAGGATTTTCCTTGCCTGTGAGTCAAAAACAACGAGGATTTTCCTTCCCAACTTCTGTTAAACATTTACTTTTATAAGTTAATTACATGTGGGATGTTTTTATAATGTATATATAAGTCTCTAAAATATACGATAATAGTAATAATATAAATATATATAATGTGGTTAGAAGGGAAAATATAAATTGGAGACATCATTATTATTCTTATATATAGATAAACACAACATAGATCTACGTTTTATTAAGAAAAATACATTGGGCTGCTGATCTTTAAGAAAAAGCCCAGTGGCCGGTATGGACCTCAAAAAATAAGTTGAAACCACTATCTCCGTATGTTGTGGGCTACGCATGTTAAAAAACAAAACTTAGGCCTAGCTGATACTTGTTCGCCCTCTAGAAAAAAATGACACCAGCTAGATCCCCGAGCGAACTGGATTAAAGAGGGGTCGGCGGCGCGACTGAAGAAGCACATCTGGAGCGATTTTTCTTCTTCAGTGGATGGCTCTCAATGGCGTTTTTTACTTGCCTCTGCACCATACAACTTGTATTTTTAGCCTCCTAGTCCGTGGTGGACCAGCACTCAATTTTTCATCAAGCCCCAAAAACTATGCCATACTATGTTTGTTTTGAGGCCGAGAACATTACAGCGGGGGTTGAGCGGGGGAGGGGGGAAGACAGAGCAAAAAGATTAAAAAGAGCTGATGCGCCGTTGCTACCCTAACAAAGAAGGTGCAATTCTTCTCGGGAAGAAGGTGTGCCGTTGACACCCACACGTCACAAATCCCACAGTAGGCATACTAACAAGTTCACACACAAGTACAACAGAAAAGGTAAACATTCGTATCAAACTCAGGTTCATAGGACACGTTCATATTCATAGCCAACATTCACAATAAACAACTCAAAAGATTCATATATACACAAGTTCAGCATGTCTATGCATCCAAATGATTGATAGATCACACGACAATATTGTTGGGGATCGTAGCAGAAATTTAAAATTTTCTACGCATCACCAAGATCAATCTATGGAGTCATCTAGCAATGAGAGGGAGAGGAGTGCATCTACATACCCTAGTAGATCGCGAGCGGAAGCGTTCAAGAGAACGGGGATGATGGAGTCGTACTCGTCGTGATCCAAATCACCGAAGATCCTAGCGCCGAACGGACGTCACCTCCGCGTTCAACACACGTACGGAGCGAGGACGTCTCCCGCGCCTTGATCCAGCAAGGAGGAGGGAGATGTTGATGGAGATCCAGCATCACGACGGCGCGGTGGTGGAAGTAGCGGGATCCCGGCAGGGCTTCGCCAAGCGCAAGCGGGGAGGAAGAGGTGTCACGGGAGGGAGGGAGGCGCCAGGGACTTGGGTGCGGCTGCCCTCCCTCCCCTCCACTATATATAGGGGGCCTGGGGGGGGGGCGCCGGCCCCTACAGATCCCATCTAATGGGAGGGGGCGGCGGCCTAGGGGTGGCTTGGCCCCCAAGGCAGGTGGAGGCGCCCCTGCCCCCTTAGGGTTTCTAACCCTAGGCGCAAGGGAGGCCCAAGGGGGGCGCACCAGCCCACCAGGGGCTGGTTGCCTTCCCACTTCAGCCCATGAGGCCCTCCGGGATAGGTGGCCCCACCCGGTGGATCCCCGGGACCCTTCCGGTGGTCCCGGTACAATACCGGTGACCCCCAAAACTTTCCCGGTGACCGAAACTGGACTTCCTATATATAAATCTTTACCTCCGGACCATTCCGGAACTCCTTGTGATGTCCGGGATCTAATCCGGGACTCCGAATAACTTTCGGGTTACTGCATACTAATATCTCTACAACCCTAGCGTCACCGAACCTTAAGTGTGTAAACCCTACAGGTTCGGGAACCATGCAGACATGACCGAGACAACTCTCCGGCCAATAACCAACAACAGGATCTGGATACCCATGTTGGTTCCCACATATTCCACGATGATCTCATCGGATGAACCACGATGTCGAGGATTCAATCAATCCCGTATTCAATTCCCTTTGTCAATCGGTACGTTACTTGCCCGAGATTCGATCGTCGGTATCCCAACACCTCGTTCAATCTCGTTACCGGCAAGTCACTTTACTTGTTCTGCAACACATCATCCCGTGACCAACCCTTAGTCACATTGAGCTCATTACGATGATGTCTTACCGAGTGGGCCCAGAGATACCTCTCCGTCATGCGGAGTGACAAATCCCAGTCTCGATTCGTGCCAACCCAACAGACACTTTCGGAGATACCCGTTGTGCACCTTTATAGTCACCCAGTTACGTTGTGACGTTTGGCACACCCAAAGTATTCCTACAGTATCCGGGAGTTGCACAATCTCATGGTCTAAGGAAAAGATACTTGACATTAGAAAAGCTCTAGCAAACGAACTACACGATCTTGTGCTATGCTTAAGATTGGGTCTTGTCCATCACATCATTCTCCTAATGATGTGATCCCGTTATCAATGACATCCAATGTCCATGGTCAAGAAACCGTAACCATCTATTGATCAACGAGCTAGTCAATTAGAGGCTCTAGGGACATGTTGTGGTCTATGTATTCACACATGTATTACGATTTCCGGATAACACAATTATAGCATGAACAATAGACAATTATCATGAACAAGGAAATATAATAATAACCATTTTATTATTGCCTCTAGGGCATATTTCCAACAGTCTCCCACTTGCACTAGAGTCAATAATCTAGTTACATTGTGATGAATCGAATACCCATAGAGTTCTAGTGTTGATCATGTTTTGCTCGAGGAAGAGGTTTAGTCAACGGATCTGCGACATTCAGGTCCGTATGCACTTTACAAATATCTATGTCTCCATTTTGAACATTTTCACGAATGGAGTTGAAGCGACGCTTGATATGCCTGGTCTTCCTGTGAAACCTAGGCTCCTTGGCAAGGGCAATAGCTCCAGTGTTGTCACATAAGAGAGTCATCGGGCCTGACGCATTGGGAATAACTCCTAGGTCGGTAATGAACTCCTTCACCCAGATTGCTTCTTGTGCTACCTCCGAGGCTGCCATGTACTCCGCTTCACATATGGATCCCGCCACGACGCTTTGCTTTCAACTGCACCAGCTGACTGCCCCACCATTCAAAATATACACGTATCCGGTTTGTGACTTAGAGTCATCCAGATCTGTGTTGAAGCTAGCATCGACGTAACCCTTTACGACGAGCTCTTCGTCACCTCCATAGACGATAAACATATCCTTAGTCCTTTTAGGTACTTCAGGATATTCTTGAACGCTGTCCAGTGTTCCATGCCGAGATTACTTTGGTACCTTCCTACCAAACTTACGGCAAGGTTTACATCAGGTCTGGTACACAGCATGGCATACATGATAGACCCTATGGCCGAGGCATAGGGGACGACACTCATCTTTTCTCTATCTTCTGCTATGGTCGGGCATTGAGCCGTGCTCAATCTCATACCTTGCAATACAGGCAAGAACCCCTTCTTGGACTGATCCATATTGAACTTCTTCAATATCTTGTCAAGGTACATACTTTGTGGAAGACCAATGAGGCATCTCGATCTATCTCTATAGATCTTGATGCCTAATATATAAGCAGCTTCTCCAAGGTCCTTCATTGAAAAACACTTTTTCAAGTAGGCCTTTATGCTTTCCAAGAATTCTATATCATTTCCCATCAATAGTATGTCATCCACATATAATATGAGAAATGCTACAGAGCTCCCACTCACTTTCTTGTAACATAGGCTTCTCCATAAGTCTGCGTAAACCCAAACGCTTTGATCATCTCATCAAATCGAATGTTCCAACTCCGAGATGCTTGCACCAGCCCATAGATTGAGCGTTGGAGCTTGCACACCTTGTCAGCATTCTTAGGATCGATCAAAACCTTCCGGCTGCATCATATACAATTCTTCCTTAAGGAAACCATTAAGGAATGCCATTTTGACGTCCATTTGCCATATCTCATAATCATAGAATGCGGCAATTGCTAAAATGATTCGGACGGACTTCAGCTTCGCTACGGGTGAGAAAGTCTCATCGTAGTCAACCCCTTTGTCAGAGTAATGGGCCATGGGTAGGCCAACCCGAGCCCCATAACCTTTCAATACATCGGGGCAGGCTGCGCCCCTCAAGACCACAGGGCGAAGAGCCGCATCCTGGGGAGTCTACGGCAAGGCGGCCGACTGCCCGCTCACGGCCGAGTCCCAGGGGCGACTTCCAGAGAAGCCGGCTTTGGGGAGTCAGCCGGCGACTCCAACAAAACGTGACATCATCGAAGGGGACGGGGCAGGGGCGTGGCTACAATGAAGCCCACTCCCCGCCCCTTACCAAGGGCAGGCATGGCTACAGCACGCCGTACTTGGGAAGATCTCCCTGCGGCGTGGCACTGTTGCCCGGCCGGCCCTGACATCAGCACCATTGTACCGGGTCCTGCGCCCATGACGGCTTGTCTGTACGGCCTAGAGGCAGCGGGGCCCACCAGTCAGCGAGACCTCGGGAGACGGCGGGAGAACCGCCAGTCGGACCCGTCGGGAGTCGGCCCGGGGGAGTCGGCCGAGCCCTCCCCCGGGGCCCATGCGCCATTAATCAAGAAGAGATGGGGAGTGGCCACAGTGATCGCCCGCCAGGCGGCGGGGTTGTTGCCACGACCCCATGACCAAGCTTGCGTCATCAGGAGCACGGCTACAGTAATCAACAGCCGGCAAGACCCGCCCGCGGCGGACGCGGCCTGTCGGCTCCGTACCAGACCAGTCGGCGGGGCCCACCAGTCGGTGGGCCCCATCAGTCGGCGGAGAAGTCGAAGGTCGGAGGCACTGATGGCTGGGCCTGCGCCCAGTCGAATTACCATTGTACCCCTGGGGGGTAGGCCTATATAACCCCCAGGGCACCCATGCAAAGGGTTGGATCCCAGTAGTTCTATACCATACCAGATAGAAGGAGAGAGCTAGCCTTGCCCTCTCCTACCACCAGACACAGCTCAAGGAGCAACCGTGTAAACACTTGACCATAGTGATCATGCGGAGACCCGGCAGAGAAGCAGTAGGGGTATTATCTCCCCGGAGAGCCCCGAAGCTGGGTAAGATTCGCCGGCGTGCATGTCTTTGCCTCATCCCGTTTCTAGGCACCGGCGACGTTCTACTCGCCCCCACCATGATAAGCCATCCGTTGGCATATGTCGCACCAAACCCCTGACATTTGGCGCCCACCGTGGGGCATGGTGCACCGCCGTCCGGAGATCTGTTCTGGACGGGAACCCTTTTCCTCCCTGGCGAGCGCAGCCAGCCAGGCACGCCAGACGAAGTTTGCGTTGACGCGCTACGTGGCGTTGAGATCGCCTGCACAGCCAGCTCCTTGGCCGAACTTGTCGGCGAGGTCCGCCTCTCCGACAAACCTGCGTCCGACGCAGGCGCAGGCGGCCCCGAAAACCTCCTCACGGGCCTCCTCGATCAACTCCACGTTTCCGGCGAGCCTGCCATAGACTTGGAGTCCGTAGGCTCCACCGACCCGATGCTGGTTGACTCCGACACCGCGTCGGTCGACGCGTTCCCCACCAACGTGGTGGTCTAAGACGAACCTCTCCCCCACGCGGAGAGCGACGGAAGCACCGTCACTGAGGCATTGGTCATCAGTCATGACGAGTTCCCTGGCGGAGGGGCGCCTGACTCACTCGGCGCGGCGCTGCAAGACCTAGCTGCGCCCATTCCGGAAGATGCTGACGCAGAGATGTTAGAAGCGCGCCGCCTTCAGCTTGTTGAAGGCGCGAAGAAGCTGGCCAGCATGAGACGCTTGTCAGAAGCTTACCAGCGGGAGATGGATCACGCTGTTGGCGGCTCGCCGGCCCCGGCAGGGCCCAGCCGCCTTGGCGCGGTTCAGCAGCGCGGGTAGCCATTGCCAGCCTGTTTGGGGCTAGCCGCCCCGTGTATGCCACGCCAGCGGAGAACATCCAAGCCGCCCAGGCAGCGGCGGATGAGCTGGACAATTTCGAGGGCGAAGAGCACCGCCTCATGATGGAGCGAGTCCAGCGGCTCCTCGACGCGGCCGCCGTACAGAACAAGGCCGGCTGCCGCACGGAGGCGCCGCAGCGGCCAAATGATGACCCGCACCGAGATCAAGGCGCGACATCTCAGACGCTGACTGGCGGTGCCTGAGGAAGAAAGGACAAGGAGCCGGCTGTTAGCCACAGTCGGACTCGGATTACCATAGAACGCGACCGAGACGGCTGCCCGAGAGCAGTGGAACGACGGGACGACTGTCCGCCTCCCCCTCCCCGCAAGGAGAGGCGAGTCTCCCTGCCGCCTGTTGACCATCCGACTCTCGGTGACCACCTTGGCCGCCGAGAGGGAGTTGGAGAGAATGACGCCTGCCACCGGATCGACCGACTTCACCGGTCCCTGGCGCTGGAAGAAGAAGACGAGCTGGGTCCGCCTTGTTTCGGGCCCCTCATTCGGGACGAGCCCTTTCCCAGAGGGTTCACACTCCCAAGAGACACGCCCAAGTATACCGGCTCCGTGAAGCCGGAAGACTGGCTAGTCGACTACTCCACGGCTGTCAGCATAGCAAACGGCAACAAGCATGTCGCCGTAAAGTACGTTCCGCTCATGCTCCAGGGCATGGCCCGGACATGGCTGAACAGCCTAAAGCCCCGCAGCATCAACAGCTGGGTCGACTTCACCGAAGCGTTCGTCCGCAATTTCACCAGCACGTACAAGCGTCCTCCCAAGCCTCGTCAGCTCTCCTTGTGCGTGCAAGGTCCTGACGAGTCGACTCGCGACTACCTCACGCGTTGGGCTGAGCTCCAGAACTCCTGCGAGGGCGTGCACGAGGTGCAGGCCATCGAGTACTTCACAGCCGGGTGCCGAGAAGGCACCCTCCTCAAGCACAAGCTCCTATGAGACGAGCCAGAAACCCTCGACGAGCAACTGATCATAGCGGACAAGTACGCTACGGCCGACTCCTCCATGAAGACGGAAATTCAAATCAGCACGACTGGCAAAGTAGCTCCTCAGGCTCCAAGAACTCCGGCGGCAGACGCCGGCCGGCGACAACAGCAGGGCGACAACAAGCGCAAGGCCCCGCAGTCGGCTTCCAGCAGCCGGCAGGTCACGACCGCTGAAGCCTAGCAGCCAGAAGAGAAGCCTCCGCCCAAGCGACAGAAAGGCGGCAAGCCGAACTGGTTGTCGGCCTTCTCCTACGAGCAGACCTTGGATGGACCTTGCAAGTTCCACAGTGGCGCGAGCCGTCGAATCACACCACTCGGAAGTGCCACTGACTCACCAGGATCGCCAAGGGAGACGGCCTCCTGCCACCCCCGCCTGCTGGGCAGCCGCCTCCGCCTCCACCCCAGCAGCCGGCAGTCAGGCTAGTCGGCGCGGTACAAGACGAATACCCTGAAGAGCACGGAGCCTACGTGGTGTTCACTAGTGTGGCTGATGATCGACGCAGCAGGCGGCTGCAGCGACAAGAGGTGAACGCAGTAGCCTCAGAGATGCCAGAGTTCATGCACTGGTCTGAGAGGCCCATCAGCTGGAGTAGGGCTGACCACCCAGAAGTGATGCCGAGTCCGGGCTCCTATGCCTTGGTCCTGGATGCCACCTTTGCCATGGACAAATGGGCCGCACGTTTCTCGCGAGTTCTGATAGATGGGGGCAGCATCATCAATATCCTATACAAGGACACCATGGAGAAGTTAGGAATCAAGCAAAGACAGCTTCAGAACAGCCGGACTGTGTTCCATGGCATTGTTCCTAGGCTTTCCTGCTCACCAATCGGCAAGATCCTGATTGACGTCCTCTTTGGGGACAAAGATCACTTCCGAAGAGAGTCTGTTTGGTTTGAGGTAGTGGACCTTGAGAGCCCATACCATGCGCTACTTGGCCGGCCCGCCTTGGCCAAATTCATGGCGGTCCCCCACTACGCCTACCTCAAGATGAAGATGCCCAGTTCCAGGGGAATTCTGACTGTGGCCGGCGACTACCGGAAGTCGTCCGCTTGCGCGGCCAAGAGCAGTCGGCTGGCCGAGTCCCTAGTGATTGCAGCCGAGAAGCGACTCCTTGAGCGAGTTGTGGCGATGGCCGGCAAGCAGCCAGAGATATCGCCCAACCCGAAGGAGTCGGAAGCCGAAGGTTCGTTCAAGCCGGCCAAAGAGACAAAGAAGATACCCTTGGATCCGGAGCAACCAGAGAGGTACGCCGTCATAGGTGCAAACCTCGACAGCAAATAGGAAGGCGAGCTCGTCGATTTCCTCTGTGAGAATCGAGACATCTTCGCATGGTCTCCCAAGGACATGCCAGGTGTACCGACGGATTTCGCCGAGCACAAGTTACACGTCCAATCTGATGCAAAGCCGGTCAGGCAGCCCCTGCGCCGCTTATCGGAAGAGAAGAGAAGAGTTGTCGGAGAAGAGATAGCCCGACTCCTAGCAGCCGGCTTCATTATGGAAGTTTTCTTCCTGGAGAAATCCGGTCCTAGTGCTAAAGAAGAACAAGCAATGGCGAATGTGTATTGACTACACGAGCCTCAACAAGGCCTGCCGCAAGGACCCATTTGCTCTACCAAGAATTGACCAGGTGATAGACTCCACAGCCGGATGCGAGTTGTTGAGCTTCTTGGATGCATACTTAGGATATCACCAGATCAAGCTGAATCCGGCTGACAGATTGAAGACCGCCTTCATCACGCCGTTTGGAGCATTCTGCTACCTCACCATGATGTTCGGCTTAAGGAATGCCGGCGCCACCTTTCAGTGTTGCATGCAGAAGTGCCTCCTCAAGCAGCCCGGCAGGAACGCCCACGTTTACGTGGACGACGTGGTGGTGAAGACAGAAAAGCGAGGAACACTGCTGGAAGACCTCAAGGAGACCTTTGAGAACCTGCGCCGGTTCCAGATCAAGCTCAACCCCGAGAAGTGTGTCTTCGGAGTACCAGCCGGCCAGCTGCTAGGTTTCTTGGTCTCTGAACGCGGCATAGAATGCAACCCGGTAAAAATCAAGGCCATCGAGAGAATGGAGGTACCCGGCCGACTACTGGATGTGCAGAAGTTCACCGGCTGCTTGGCGTCCATCAGCCGATTCATCAGTCGGCTGGGCGAGAAAGCTCTCCCCTTATACCAACTCATGAAGAAGACCACTTTTTTCGAGTGGAACCATAAGGCGGACGAAGCTTTCCACCAGTTGAAGAAGATGCTGACTACTCCACCCGTCCTGGCGGCTCTTACTCCCAAGGAACCTATGTTCCTGTACATCGCCGCCACCAGCCGAGTAGTCAGCATAGTCATTGTAGTAGAGCGCAAGGAGGAAGGCAAGGCGCTACCTGTCCAGAGACCAGTATATTACCTGAGCGAGGTACTGTCGACCTCCAAGCAGAACTACCCCCACTACCAGAAGATGTGCTATGGCGTGCACTTTGCTGCCAAGAAATTGAAGCCTTACTTTCAAGAGCATCCAATCAGAGTGGTCTGCACGGCTCCACTTGCTGAGATCATCGATAGCCGAGATGCCTCTGGTCGAGTGGCCAAGTGGGCCATAGAGCTGGCTCCTTACACCATCTACTACCAGCCCCGCACCGCTATCAAATCACAAGCACTGACCGACTTCCTCGTTGACTGGGCCAAGACCCAGTACCTGCCTCTAGCGCCTGACTCCACCCATTGGCGGATGCACTTCGACGGCTCCAAGATGCGCACCGGCTTGGGAGCCGGCGTCGTCCTCACCTCTCCCAAAGGCGACAAGCTCAAATATGCACTGCAAATCCATTTTGCCGCCTCCAACAACATGGCCGAGTACGAGGCGCTCATTCATGGGCTCCGGCTTGCCAAAGAACTTGGCATCCGCCGGATCTTGTGTTATGGTGACTTGGACTTAGTGGTCCAGCAGTCATCTAGCGACTGGGACGCGAAAGACGCAAACATGGCGAGCTACCATTTCCTCGTGCAGCAACTCAGCAGGTATTTCGAAGGGTGCGAGTTCCTCCATGTGCCAAGAAACGACAACGACCAAGCAGACGCCTTGGCACGAATCGGCTCTACCCGCCAAGCAATACCATATGGCGTCGCCCTTCAACGCCTCCTCAAGCCGTCTGTCAAGCCTTCACCAGAATCAGACTCCATTTTTGTGCCGGCTCCTCCCGAAGACGGCGGATCCGACTCCAGAGCTCCGGCAGTCGGAACGAGGACTTTGGCGGGCGACTCCAAAGCTGCCACAGTCGAGCTCGGCCCGGGGACTACGGTGACAGACTCGAAGATTCCAGAACTCGGCCCAAGGACCGCGCCAGTCGGCCTGGGGACTTCATCAGCCCAGCAAGCGGCTGTTGACTCCAGCCCGCCGCCTCCCAGCCCAGCCGCCCTCGTCCAAGTCGCAGTTCTGGTAGTCGAAGAAATAGCAGCACCCTCATGGGCCCAGCCCATCCTCAAATTCCTGGTGAACAAAGAGCTACCAACTGATGAGACCTCAGCTCGGCAAGTACAACGCCGGGCGGCAGCCTATACCATAATCAATAGAGAGCTGGTCAGGCGCAGTGTCACTGGTGTCTACCAGTGCTGCGTAGAGCCAGAGCAAGGCCAGGCGATCCTCAAAGACATCCATCAAGGCGAATGCGGCCACCATGCGGCTTCAAGAGCACTCATCGCCAAAGCTTTTCGGCACGGTTTCCTTTGGCCGACTGCCTTGGAAGAGGCGAAGGAGTTGGTCCAAAAATGCAAAGGGTGCCAGAAGTTCAGATCCAAGCCGCACCAGCCGGCTTCCGCGCTCAAGACAATCCCCATTGCTTGGCCTTTCACAGTTTGGGGTCTAGACATGGTGGGACCATTCAAGACATCACGAGGTGGTCTAACTCACCTACTTGTCGCAGTGGACAAGTTCACCAAGTGGGTGGAAGTGAAGCCAATTAAGAAACTGAACGGTCTGACTGCCGTGACCTTCATCACCGATATCACAATTCGGTAGGGCATACCACACAGCATCATCACCGACAACGGCACAAATTTTGCCAAAGGCGCCTTGGCCCGTTTCTGCGCAACACAGGGCATCCGACTGGACCTAGCGTCCGTCGCCCACCCGCAGTCAAATGACCAAGTGGAGCGAGCAAACGGCCTCATCCTGTCCGGCATCAAGCCTCAGTTGATCGAGCCTTTGGAGCGCTTGGCTGGCTGCTGGCTCGACGAGCTGCCAGCTGTCCTCTGGAGACTGCGCACGACTCCAAACAAGTCAACCGGCTTCACGCCCTTCTTCCTCGTCTACGGTGCCGAAGCCGTCATCCCAACGAACATAGAGTTCGACTCCCCACGAGTCACCATGTACACCGAGGAGGAAGCAGAAGAAGCACGACAAGACGGCATCAATTTGCTGGAAGAGGGCCGGCTGTTGGCACTCAGCCGGTCCAGCATCTACCAGCAGAGCCTGCGCCGATACCACAACAGGAAGGTCATGCCAAGATCTTTCCAAGAAGGCGACCTTGTGCTCCGGCTGATCCAGCAAACAGCCGGCCAGCACAAGCTGTCGCCGCTTTGGGAAGGCCCTTTCATCATCAGTAAAGTACTAGGCAATGATTCCTACTACCTAATCGACGCTCAGAAGCCCCGAGCACGCAAGAGGGACGACTCCGGCAAGGAGACAGAGCGGCCATGGAATGCAAATCTTCTCCGAAGATTTTACAGTTGATGCAGTATGTACCATGCTACCTTTTGTATTAAAGTACCAAGACTTCGGGCCCCCCGAGACGAGCTCGGGGACTGCCCTCTTTTGTCTGTATGATAAAAATTATGCCTACAAGTATGTTACTCTTTGTCATGCCGCTTGGCACCGGGCTCGACAAGTCGGCCCGGGGACTTGCTGCCTTGCACTATGAAATGCTTCCTGCAGCCGGACAAGTAGTGTGTAACACCTAAGCCGTCTTCTGTCAGAAGCCGCAGCTCGCAGAGCGACTGTACGGTGGGCAGAGGTAAGGTAGAATGGGTGCTCGCATGAAAAATGGCTAAGGACTCAAAGCGTAAAACATAGCTCAAGACGGCTTCCAGCCTTTCTCGCAAACCGACTCTCGGACAATCGGATTGTCGTTTTCTATCCAACTTGCTCAAACAATCTTGAAATCGGCTAAGTACTTGCTTTCCCAAAGTAGCCTAGCACTTGATCCAGCAACAGTCCGCAGAGCGGCTGTCCGATTGGCAAGGCAGGCAACTAAGAGAAAGCGACAAAGGAAAACAGCCAAAAGAACAATGAGCAAGAAAAGATATATATATATATATATATATATATATATATAACATAGGCCCTTGGCCGAATTGTCCAGTAGAGGTTCAAAATACACCCCGCGGGTGGAATTGTGCGAATTAACAAGTTCTTCAAAAGACTACTGAAGCAGATAAAACAAAAGACACAGCGGCAGCTTAGGAGGCGGCAGACGGATTCGGGGGGTCGGAGGAGGCGCCAGCATTAGGCGTCGGGGCGGTTGGCCGGCTAGTCTCGGCTTGATCGCCTCCGGCAGCAGTTGGGTCGGTCGCACGCGGCTCGTTGCTGGAGGCGCAGTGGGCTGAGGCTGGCCGTCTGCTCCATCTTCTGGCGCCTCCGCCTCGCCCTCATCCTCCGCCTCGTCCTCCTCCTCGACGCTGGAGCCAATCACCTCCGCCGAGTCTTCGTCGTAGTCTGGGTTCATCCCAAACCACTCCGGCGGTACCTCCTCGCCGTCTTCAGACCGCTCGGGGACGAAGATGCTCATGTCGGTGTACTCGGCGATTGCCGCAGCACGCTTGACAAGGGCGTCTTCCGTAGCCGCCAGCTCCGGCTGGGCCTCCGACCGAAGCGTGGCCAACCGGTCTAGATCCAGCCCCGGGTACCACGCCTTGACGAACTCCAAGGCCCGACGCGCTCCAGCTCGGGCCGAAGAGCCCTTCCAGGCCTCGAGGCAACCAGCCGCGACTTCCAACCAGTTGGCCGTCAGGCTGGGGGTGCGCGGAGCCTGCATATCCGGCCAAAGGGCAGAAATCGCCTGGGCACCGACGCGCTGAAGCCGGCGCAGCATCCGGTGAGCCGGCCGGAGGCGAGCCTCGATGCTCAAGATGTGCTCATCAAGAGTTCGGGGGGCATCGGCGGCGATCTCCGCGCCCTCCGTCCTCCGACTTTCACGATCGGCCTCGATGGCTTGGATAGCGGCCTGCGACTGCACAGGGAAGAAGTCTGCAAAAGACACGAAGAAACAAAAAAGCAAGTCAAAAACCAGGAGTCGACACGATCTAAGTCGACAGCTCGAAGAAAGAAAATAAAGAGACTCACCATCAACGATGTCTTCAATCTCATGGAAGCCGGAGGACAGCAGCACCTCCTTGTCAGACCAGGAGGAGCGCTCGCTCGCGAACTCAGCCAAGAGGGCGGTTTCCGTCTCCTCCGCCTCCCTCTGCGACTTCGCAGGCAACTCCTTCTGCTCTGCCAGCTGAGTGGCCAGCAGATCGCGCTTTGTGGCGAGCCTGCTGCACTCCTCCCCTTTGGCGAGCAGGGCGGAGTTGGCTTCGCTCAGCTGCTGTTGAAGAGCAGTGTTGGCTCCTGAAGGAAAGGAAGAAAGACAACAGTCGTCAATAAAGTAGGTCGCGGGGAGATCCGGCCCGACTGCTCAGCAGTCGGCCCGAATCTCGGGGACTACAGCCCGTGGGTGCGCTAGCGCGCCCCCACAGAGAAGAAAAAAGAGGGAAGGACTTACTCTGGCTCTCCGCCAAGTCCGCGGTCCGCTTGCCCAGCTCTTCAACATTACGGTTGAAGGCAGTGACGCGGAGGTTGTGGTAATCCTGCAACAAGCATTTAAGACAAAGTTAGTACCCAGAAGTTCATCAATTGGAGTTCCGAGCCGCCTGCTCAGCAGCCGGCCCGAAACTCGGGGACTACACCCAGTGGGTGCGCTGGCGCGCCCCCATAGAGAGGAACAAGAAAAACAAAGGCCCAAAGAAAAAACATACCCGGACGGCTGCCCGCGACGCTAGGAATGCCTTGGTGCAACTCTAGAGGGCGTCGCCCTCAGCACGGAGCTTCGCCTAGACGTCCAGGAGCGCCCGGTTCAGCGGCCCTGTGCCGCCTCCTCGCACCCACCCAACAGGTGCGGCTCTTGTTGCTTCGGCGTCTGGAGCCGCCGAGCTGGCGGTGCCGGCTTCCAGGGGGCGGGGTGCCGAAGCCGCCTTCTCTAGACGACGGCGCGCTGGCGAGCCGACCTGGAGGATTAGCCTCGCCACGGCCTCATCTTCGGTCGGCGGCACCGGAGGGTCCGCTGGCTGCTCGCCTTGCACGCCTTCAGACGGCGGCGGAGGCGGTGGCGGAACGTTCGCCCTCGGAGTAGAGGGCTCGCCGCCTTCCCTCTCCTTGACGAGGTTCTCCCCGCCGGCTTCTCCAGTCTGCCCCGTGAACTCCGGGGGCAGCGGCGCAGAGTTCAGCGGGGTAACAAGCAAGGCCGACTGGCGGCGTGCGGCTTCCTCAGCCTGCTGCTTCACCGCGGCGGCGGCTTCGGCCTCCGCTAGTTTTTTCTTAGCGGAGGCCTCCGCCCTGTCGGCCTCCGCCTTCTCCAGGCGGAGGGCTTCTTCTTCATTGCGCTTCTCCTGCGCATTCCGCTCCGTCGCCTCCCGGAGGTTGGTAGCGGGGTCTATCCGCCGAGTGGTGGCGGGCGTCTCTGCTGACCCCATGACGGAGGCGGCGGCGACCCGCTCAAGAGAGAGGGGAGCCCTGAAGAAAGAGGGGCGAGCAGAGACTCAGACAAAACACGAAGAAAGAATAAACTTTGAAGACAGAATACTTACACAGAGACCAACGACGGCTTCTTCACTTCCTTACGGAAGCGGATGGCCTTCGCGGCTGCCTCGTCCCACCGGGTCGCCGCAGCCGAGCCCTTGGGCTTCTTCGGCCGGCTGCCGAACAAAGTCGGCACAGCCCGGTGCTTCTTCCCGCCGCCTGGAGCGCCCGACGCGGCAGAAGAGCCCGCGCCCGGCTGGCTGGCTCCTGGCCGATGGCGAGGGGCGACTCCTCCCTCGGCGTCGTCTTCAGGCCAGTCGGCGAAGGTAGCCGAGGGCCTGAAGTCGCCTGTCGTCCCTCCTCCTCCCTCGGCATCGTCTTCCAGAGCCGCTGCCCCCAGATCGGGGTCGTCGACGTCGCTCTCCGCCCGGTCGGCGATGAACTCACGGGCCGGCCCTGAGGTGCCAGCTGGTGGGTGAAGAAGGGGATTCTAACCAAAGCCGACTGATCAGAACAAAACTCGGCAAGAAGAAGACAATCCAAAGAAAGAAAAGAAAGGCGACTCACCACGGGCGGGGGGTTGGCGCGGGAGTACGGCTCCTTGCCAAATTGCTAGTCCTCTGGGAGCCTGCTGTCCGAGAGGTAGTTCACCATAAGGGCCACCTCTTCATGAGGCATGTCCTTGGTGCACATCCGACTCGGGTTGCGGCCCCCGCTCATCTGGCATATCATGTGAGGGCGGCCTTGGAGTGGGAGAACTCGGCGCGAGACGAAGGCGGCCAGCAGGTCCGGACCAGTCAGACCCTCCGACTGCGTTAGCACTCGGAGTCGCGTGATGGCACCGGCTCCCGCAGGCGTTAGCGACCTGGCCCGGTATGACCAGGTGGGCAGTCTGCCAGCCGGCGGGCCGGTTTGAAAGCCGACAGATTGACCCAGTCGCCCCTCGTGGCAACGTTCCTGACGTAGAAGTAGGACCTCTGCCACATCTTCACCGACTTCAACAGCGAGATGGAGCGGAAGTGGTTGTCGGCTCCTGTCCTTTGCACGGTGATGAAGGCGCCGCACTGAGCCGGCACGCCCGCGGCCTGGGTGCCGAGCTTGGAGAAGAAGAACTCCCCCCAGAGCTTGAGGGTGGGGAGGACTCCGAGGAAGCCTTCGCACAGAGCCACGAAGGCGGACAACAGCACCACTGTGTTGGGGGTGAGGTGGTGCGGCTGGAGGCCGTAGAACTCCATGAACGACCGGAAAAAGCTGCTCGCCGACAGCCCCTACCCGCGCAGGCAGTGCGAGCGGAAGATGACCCGCTCGCCCTCCTGTGGGGCGGGGGAAATCTCCCCCGCCGGCGCAAGACACACCTGCACGCGATCTTCGCCGGGAAGCCGACGGGTCCGGCGGAGGAACTCGATATCGTCTTCGTGGACTTCGGAGCCGTCCCAGGTGCCGGAGCGCACTGGGGGAGGCGCGGCAGCGGAGGAAGAACTCATCGCGAGCTGTCACCGCAGCGTTCGCCGGAGCCTGGGCGTGCGGCGGAGCGAAGAAGAGAAGAGGAAGCAGGAGAGCGAGGAGCGGCGAGGAGGAAGAAAGCAAGGGGTAGTGGGAAGGAGGGGCGCGCGTGCCCCCCTCTTCCCCCTACTTATAGCCCCGTGGGCTGCGAAGCCGAGGGGGCGGACGTGGGGATTTACTGTGCCCGCAACCCCACGACCCCCACGATCCACGTAAAGTTACTGCGCGCAGTAACTTCACGGGAATCCCAACCGTCCACCGGGGCCGCAGCGGATCCGCTCGGGCGCCGAGGCGCGGTAGTGGTGGGCCCCGCCTACAAGCCTGTCCCGTCGCGCGCGTGGGCTGGCAGGACGGCCTGGCCACGTGCCCTCGCGCGACACACCAAGAACGGGCGGCGGCCTGGAAGCTTAGCTAGCACGCCACTTGAAATCCCGCCGCGACGTTCAAACTATTGAGCAAGCCGGAATTGAGTGAGTCCGAGTTGGGCGAGTCCGACTCCTTCTAGTCAGCCCGGCAGAAGTCAATCAAGACCATGTGTTGAGCACCCGGAAAGAGAAACTGCTGAGGCTTCTTGGCCGATCGTCCGCGGCGCCTCACCAGCTTCGGGGACTACTGTCGGAGTAATGGGCCACGGGTCGGCCAACCCGTGCCCCATAACCTTTCAAGACATCGGGGCAGGCTGCGCCCCTCAAGACCACAGGGCGAAGAGCCGCCTCCTGGGGAGTCTACGGCAAGGCAGCCGACTGCCCGCTCACGGCCGAGTCCCAGGGGTGACTTCCAGAGAAGCCGGCTTTGGGGAGTCGGCCGACGACTCCAAGAAACCGTGACCTCATCGAAGGGGACGGGGCAGGGGCGCGGCTACAATGAAGCCCACTCCCCGCCCCTTACCAAGGGCAGGCATGGCTACAGCACGCCGTACTTGGGAAGATCTCCCTGCGGCGTGGCACTGTTGCCCGGCCGGCCCTGACATCAGCACCACTGTACCGGGTCCTGCGCCCACGACAGCTTGTCTGTACGGCCTAGAGGCAGCGGGGCCCACCAGTCAGCGAGAACTCGGGAGACGGCGGGAGAACCGCCAGTCGGACCCGTCGGGAGTCGGCCCGGGGGAGTCGGCCGAGCCCTCCCCCGGGGCCCACGCGCCATTAATCAAGAAGAGATGGGGAGTGGCCATAGTGATCGCCCGCCAGGCGGCGAGGCTGTTTCCACGGCCCCATGACCAAGCTTGCGTCATCAGGAGCACGACTACAGTAATCAGCGACCGGCAAGACCCGCCTGCGGCGGACGCAGCCTGTCGGCTTCATACCAGACTAGTCGGCGGGGCCCACCAGTCGGCGGGCCCCAGCAATCGGCGGAGAAGTCGGAGGTCGGAGGCACTAACGGCTGGGCCCGCGCCCAGTCGAATTACCATTGTACCCCTGGGGGGTAGGCCTATATAAACCCCCAGGGCACCCATGCAAAGGGTTGGATCCCAGTAGTTCTATACCATACCAGATAGAAGGAGAGAGCCAGCCTTGCCCTCTCCTACCACCAGACACAGCTCAAGGAGCAACCGTGTAAACACTTGACCATAGTGATCATGCGGAGACCCCGCAGAGCAGTAGTAGGGGTATTATCTCCCCGGAGAGCCCCGAAGCTGGGTAAGATTCGCCGGCGTGCATGTCTTCGCCTCATCCCGTTTCCAGGCACCGGCGACGTTCTACTCGCCCCCACCATGATAAGCCATCCGTTGGCATATGTCGCACCAAACCCCCAACACCCTTGAACTTGTCGATAACCCTTAGCGACAAGCCGAGCCTTATAGATGGTCACATTACCATCCGCGTCTGTCTTCTTATTAAAGATCCATTTATTTTCTATGGCTCGCTGATCATCGGGCAAGTCAGTCAAAGTCCATACTTTGTTTTCATACATGGATCCTATCTCGGATTTCATGGCTTCCAGCCATTTGTCGGAATCTGGGCCCGCCATCGCTTCTTCATAGTTCGAAGGTTCACCATTGTCTAACAACATGATTTCCAGGACAGGGTTGCCATACCACTCTGGTGCGGAACGTGTCCTTGTGGACCTTCGAAGTTCAGTAGCAACTTGATCTGAAGTTTCATGATCATCATCATTAACTTCCTCCCTAGTCGGTGCAGGCACCTCAGGAACAATTTCTTGAGCTGCGCCACTCTCCGGTAGCAATACTTCATCAAGTTGTACTTTCCTCCCACTTACTTCTTTCGAGAGAAACTCTTTCTCTAGAAAGGATCCATTTTTGGCAACAAAGGTCTTGCCTTCGGATCTAAGATAGAAGGTATACCCAATAATTTCTTTAGGGTATCCTATGAAGACGCATTTTTCCGATTTGGGTTCGAGCTTTTCAGGTTGAAGTTTCTTGACATAAGCATCGCACCCCCAAACTTTCAGAAACGACAGCTTAGGTTTCTTGCCAAACCACAATTCATATGGTGTCGTCTCAACGGATTTCGACGGAGCCCTATTTAAAGTGAATGCGGCAGTCTCTATAGCATAACACCAAAATGATAGCGGTAGATCGGTAAGAGACATCATAGATCGTATCATATCCAATAGGGTGCAATTACGATGTTCGGACACACAATTACGCTGTGGTGTTCCAGGCGGCGTGAGTTGTGAAACCATTCCACACTTCCTTAAGTGCGTGCCAAATTCATGACTCAAATATTCTCCCCCACGATCTGATCGTAAAAACTTGATTTTCCTATCACGTTGATTCTCAACCTCACTCTGAAATTCCTTGAACTTTTCAAAGGTCTCAGACTTGTGTTCCATTAAGTAGACATACCCATATCTACTTAAGTCATCAGTGAGGGTGAGGACATAATGATAGCCACTGCGAGCCTCAACGCTCCTTGGACCGCACACATCAGTATGTATGATTTCCAATAAGTTGGTTGCTCGCTCCATTGTTCCGGAGAACGGAGTCTTGGTCATTTTGCCCATGAGTCATGGTTCGCATGTGTCAAATGATTCATAATCAAGAGACTCCAAAAGTCCATCTGTATGGAGTTTCTTCATGCGTTTGACACCAATGTGACCAAGGAGGCAGTGCCACAAGTATGTGGGACTATCATTACCAACCTTACATCTTTTGGCATTCACACTATGAATATGTGTAACATCACGTTCGAGATTAAATAAGAATAAACCATTGACCAACGAGGCATGACCATAAAACATGTCTCTCATATAAATAGAACAACCATTATTCCCAGATTTAAATGAGTAGCCATCTCGCATTAAACGAGATCCAGATACAATGTTCATGCTCAAAGCTGGTACTAAATAACAATTATTGAGGTTTAAAACTAATCCTGTAGGTAAATACAGAGGTAGCATGACGACGGCGATCACATCGACCTTGGAACCATTCCCGACGCGCATCGTCACCTCGTCCATCGCCAGTCTCCGTTTATTCCTGTTTTGAGTTACAAATATGAGCAACTGCACCGGTATCAAATACCCAGGAGCTACTACGAGCGCTGGTAAGGTACACATCAATAACATGTATATCACATATACCTTTGGTATTGCCGGCCTTCTTTTCCGCTAAGTACTTGGGGCAGTTCCGCTTCCAGTGACTGTTTCCCTTGCAATAAAAGCACTCAGTCTCAGGCTTAGGTCCATTCTTTGACTTCTTCCCGGCAGCTTGCTTACCGGGCGCGGCAACTCCCTTGCCGTCCTTCTTGAAGTTCTTTTTACCCTTGCCTTTCTTGAACTTAGTGGTTTTATTCACCATCAACACTTGATGTTCCTTTTTGATTTCCACCTCCGCTGATTTCAGCATTGAATATACCTCGGGAATGGTCTTTTCCATCCCCTGCATATTGAAGTTCATCACAAAGCTCTTGTAGCTAGGTGGGAGCGACTGAAGGATTCTGTCAACGACAGCATCATCCGGGAGATTAACTCCCAGCTGAGACAAGCGGTTATGCAGCCCACACATTTTGAGTATGTGCTCGCTGACAGAACTGTTCTCCTCCACCTTACAACTGTAGAACTTGTCGGAGACTTCATATCTCTCGACCCGGGCGTGAGCTTGGAAAACCATTTTTAGCTCTTGGAACATCTCATATGCTCCGTGTTGCTCAAAATGCTTTTGGAGCCCCGGTTCTAAGCTGTAAAGCATGCCGCACTGAACCAGGGAGTAATCATCACTACGCATCTACCAAGCGTTCATAACGTCTTGTTCTGCTGGGAAAACAGGTGCTTCACCTAGCGGTGCATCAAGGACATATGCTTTCCTGGCAGCTATGAGGATAATCCTCAGGTTACGGACCCAGTCCGTGTAGTTGCTGCCATCGTCTTTCAACTTGGTTTTCTCTAGGAATGCGTTGAAGTTGAGGGCAACATTAGCGTGGGACATTTGATCTACAAGACATATTGCAAAGATTTTTAGACTATGTTCATGATAATTAAGTTCATCTAATCAAATTATTTAATGAACTCCCACTCAGATAGACATCCCTCTAGTCATCTAAGTGATACATGATCCGAGTCAACTAGGCCGTGTCCGATCATCACGTGAGACATACTAGTCATCATCGGTGAACATTTTCATGTTGATCGTATCTTGTTCGACCTTTCGGTCTTCCGTGTTCCGAGGCCATGTCTGTACATGCTAGGCTCGTCAAGTCAACCTAAGTGTATTGCGTGTGTAAATCTGGCTTACACCCGTTGTATGCGAACGTTATAACCTATCACACCCGATCATCACGTGGTGCTTCTAAACAATAGACCTTAGCAACGATGCACAGTTAGGGGGAACACTTTCTTGAAATTATTGCGAGGGATCATCTTATTTATGCTACCGTCGTTCTAAGCAAATAAGATGTAAAACATGATAAACATCACATGCAATCAAATAGTGACATGACATGGCCAATATCATTTTGCTCCTTTTGATCTCCATCTTCGGGGCACCATGATCATCGTCGTCACCGGCATGACACCATGATCTCCATCATCATGATCTCCATCATCGTGTCTTCATGAAGTTGTCTCGTCAACTATTACTTCTACTACTATGGCTAATGGTTAGCGATAAAGTAAAGTAATTACATGACGTTTATGTTGACACGCAGGTCATAAATAAATTAAGACAACTCCTATGGCTCCTGCCGGTTGTCATACTCATCGACATGCAAGTCGTGATTCCTATTACAAGAACACGATCAATCTCATACATCACATATATCATTCATCACATCCTTTTGGCCATATCACATCACACGACATATGCTGCAAAAACAAGTTAGACACCCTCTAATTGTTGTTGCAAGTTTTACGTGGCTGCTATAGGTTTCTAGCAAGAACGTTTCTTACCTACGCCAAAACCACAACGTGATATGCCAATTTCTATTTACCCTTCATAAGGACCCTTTTCATCAAATCCGATCTGACTAAAGTGGGAGAGACAGACACCCACTAGCCACCTTATGCAACTAGTGCATGTCAGTCGGTGGAACCAGTCTCACGTAAGCGTACGTGTAAGGTCGGTCCGGGCTACTTCATCCCACGATGCCGCCGAATCAAGATAAGACTAGTAACGGCAAGTGAATTGACAAAATCAACACCCACAACAACTTGTGTTCTACTCATGCATAGAAACTACGCATAGACCTAGCTCATGATGCCACTGTTGGGGATCGTAGCAGAAATTTAAAATTTTCTACGCATCACCAAGATCAATCTATGGAGTCATCTAGCAACGAGAGGGAGAGGAGTGCATCTACATACCCTTGTAGATCGCGAGCGGAAGCGTTCAAGAAAACGGGGATAATGGAGTCGTACTCGTCGTGATCCAAATCACCGAAGATCCTAGCGCCGAACGGACGGCACCTCCGCGTTCAACACACGTACGGAGCGAGGACGTCTCCCGCACCTTGATCCAGCAAGGAGGAGGGAGAGGTTAATGGAGATCCAGCAGCACGACGGCGTGGTGGTGGAAGTAGCGGGATCCCGGCAGGGCTTCGCCAAGCGCAAGCGGGGAGGAAGAGGTGTCACGGGAGGGAGGGAGGCGCCAGGGACTTGGGTGCGGCTGCCCTCCCTCCCCTCCACTATATATAGGGGGCCTGGGGGGGGGCGCCGGCCCCTATAGATCCCATCCAATGGGAGGGGGCGGCGGCCTAGGGGTGGCTTGGCCCCCAAGGCAGGTGGCGGCGCCCCCACCCCCTTAGGGTTTCCAATCCTAGGCGCAAGGGAGGCCCAAGGGGGGCGCACCAGCCCACCAGGGGCTGGTTCCCTTCCCACTTCAGCCCATGAGGCCCTCCGAGATAGGTGGCCCCACCCGGTGGACCCCCAGGACCCTTCCGGTGGTCCCGGTACAATACCGGTGACCCCCGAAACTTTCTCGGTGGCCGAAACTGGACTTCCTATATATAAATCTTTACCTCCGGACCATTCCGGAACTCCTCATGACGTCCGGGATCTCATCCGGGACTCCGAACAACTTTCTGGTTACCGCATACTAATATCTCTACAACCCTAGCGTCACCGAACCTTAAGTGTGTAGACCCTACGGGTTCGGGAACCATGCAGACATGACCGAGACAACTCTCTGGCCAATAACCAACAGCGGGATCTGGATACCCATGTTGGTTCCCACATATTCCACGATGATCTCATCAGATGAACCACGATGTCGAGGATTCAATCAATCCCGTATTCAATTCCCTTTGTTAATCGGTACGTTACTTGCCCGAGATTCGATCGTCGGTATCCCAACACCTCATTCAATCTCGTTACCAGCAAGTCACTTTACTCGTTCTGCAAGACATCATCCTGTGACCAACCCTTAGTCACATTGAGCTCATTACGATGATGTCTTACCGAGTGGGCCCAGAGATACCTCTCCGTCATGCGGAGTGACAAATCACAGTCTCGATTCGTGCCAACCCAACAGACACTTTCGGAGATACCCGTAGTGCACCTTTATAGTCACCCAGTTACGTTGTGACGTTTGGCACACCCAAATTATTCCTACAGTATCCGGGAGTTGCACAATCTCATGGTCTAAGGAAAAGATACTTGACATTAGAAAAGCTCTAGCAGACGAACTACACGATCTTGTGCTATGCTTAAGATTGGGTCTTGTCCATCACATCATTCTAGTAATGATGTGATCCCATTATCAATGACATCCAATGTCCATGGTCAGGAAATAGTAACCATCTATTGATCAACGAGCTAGTCAACTAGAGGCTCACTAGTGTCGGATTTCGGGTTCCGGCGAACCCTTGAGGTTCGAACACTGGGGTGCGCGCGGAGATTTCACCTTCTACCTACCTGCACCCCTCCGCCTCGCTAAGATCTAAGCTGTGCAAAGAACAGCACAAGAGACACAGGGTTTATACTGGTTCGGGCCACCGTTGTGGTGTAATACCCTACTCTAGTGTGTGGTGTGGTGGATTGCCTCTTGGGCTGATGATGATGAGCAATACAAGGAAGAACAGCCTCGCGAGGGTCTGTTCTTGGCTGAGGGGATGAACTGCTAGGTGGAGTTCAGTCACCCTTCTCTCTCTCTCTCTCTTCTTGATTCTCTCTCTGATTTTCCTCTCGATCTCTCTCTGATCGATCTCGAACCCCCTCTACCCTGGGGGTGGCTAGTCCTATTTATAGGCAAAGGCCCTGGGCCTCTTCCCAAATATTGAGCGGGAAGGGCGCCAACAATTGGCCATTTTGAAGGGGAACATCTAGTGCACTTATCCTGACTAAAGTTGGTCCTCGCCTGCCAAAGGCTCTGGTGGTGACGCTGTCTTGGGCTCCACAATGACTTCCTCCCTGCCATTGGAATGGTCTTGGTCTCGTTGCACCGAAACGGGTGCCTTTGCTTGATTCTTTTGCCTGCGCTTGCTCCCTTTGCACCAAAGAGGAAAGGAGGACACTGCGCGAGCTGGCGCCCGCCTGGCACCCTTGGTCACCAGGCTTGCGTCACGGGCACCTCGTGAGGTACCCCGCCTTGATCTCTCCGCCTCCTCGCGAGCTAGCCTGATGAGGCCGTGCCTGAGGAAGCTCCGTGTCGTCCGCCCCGTGAGGCTTGGCCCCTCACGAGGGTCTTGGGTCTGTGTTGATGAAGATGGGCCGTGCTGGGCCCCCCTTTGAGCCACGCCGCAGGCCGCAGGCAGACAAGTCTGGGGACCCCCGTTCCCAGAACGCCGACAGTAGCCCCCGGGCCCAAGGCACGCCAGGACTTGGCCGTGCAAGGAGGCGAAAGGGCAAGGGCGAAGCGCCGCGGGCCCTAACAGCCTGCAGCCTTAGGAGCCGCGTGGCGGTTGATTGGACGTGGGCGTCTCCACTTCCCCACGGTGCCTCGGCAACTGCACGGATATGACAAGTCCCTGAATGCAAAGCGGGTCATGATTACCTGCGATCGTGGGGGCCGACGGTTGGCCCTCGCCGGCTATAAGTACGGATCGGCGCGCGGCCTTCCAGTTCATCCCCCTTGCTTCTCCTTGTTCTTCATGGCCCCGTCGAGGAGGTTCTCAGCCGCAGAGAAGGGGAAGGCTCGCCAGTTTGAGCCTGCCTCTCCCCCGCCCAAGCGCGGCCGAGGGTGCCCTCACGAACATCCTGTGGCCACCACGGCAGCTCCCCGCGGCCGTGGAGACGATTTCCAACATGGTGACGGGCGAACTACTGCGGCCGGGGGGCGCGCTTCGGTCGCGTGTTCCCCTAGGCCGCGCTTTCACACTGCAGAGGTGCTGTCGGAGTTCGTTGTGTGGTCGGCGGAGCCGACTAGCACCCGGCTTCAACTTCCTCGGTTCCTCCTCGGCGAGCTCCCGGCCGCCGCCCCGGGCGGCCTCTAGCTTCAGGCAGATGGCTGCTGCAGCCGGGCCTCATGGGCTTCACTGGAGGTCTCCGCAGCCGGGTGCCTGGCCTTGACCCGCGGTTGGCAGACGTTTGCCCGCGCGCGTGGCCTGAGCCGTCGGTGCACCCTGCACTTCAAGTTTGACGGCGATGCCACCCTCTACGTGAGGGTGTTTGTAACACCCTCGATGCGACTATATCTCCCACGTGTCGAGGCACGACTTAGAGGCATAATCGCATTGAAGGCATATTTCACAAGTTAGGCAATCTTCACAACATCCCATGTAATATAGATAATAAAGGGGAGATAACATAGTTGGCTTACACTCGCCACGTCAATCAAGTACATAAATAACATTACATCAACCAAACACTCATGGCCCGACTACGGCGCCAAAATAAAAGATAACCCAACATGCGACACGGTCCCGATCACTCCAACTGGGCACCACTACTGATCATCAGGAAAGGAAACATAGTATCATTGAGAGTCTTCATCGAACTCCCACTTGAGCTCAAGTGCGTCTCCTGGAGCGGAATCATCAGGCCCTGCATCTGGTGTAATAGTAATCTGTGAGCCACAAGGACTCAGCAATCTCGCACCCTCGCGATCAAGACTATTTAAGCTTATAGGTAAGGCAAGGTAAATATGTGGAGCTGCAGCAAGATACTAGCATATATGGTGGCTATCCTATTCGCAAAAGAGAGCGAGAAGAGGAGGCAAAGCGCGAGCGAGAAACTAGATAACAACCTGCGCAAACATTACTCCAACACCGTGTCCACTTCCGGGACTCCGCCAAGAAGAGGCCATCACGGCAACACACTCAGTTTATTCATTTTAATTAAGTTAAGGTTCAAGTTATCTACAACAGGACATTAACAAATTCCCATCTGCCCATAACCGCGGGCACGGCTTTCGAAAGTTCAAATCCCTGCAGGGGAGTCCCAACTTAGCCCATGACAAGCTCTCACCATCAACGAAGGAATAGACCTCCTCCCAAGACGTTCCGATCAGACTCGGTATCTCGATTCTTCAAGACACTTCGACAGGTTAAAACAAGACCAGCAACACCGCCCGAATGTGCCGACAAATCCCGATAGGAGCTGCACATATCTCTTTCTCAAGGCACACTCAGATTGTCCTAGGTACGGGTAGGCCAGCCCAGAGTTGCCCCTGGTGGCCACCGGCAGCTGATAGGTGGACCAACACTCAGAGGAGCACTGGCCCGGGGGGGGGGGTTTAAAAATAAGATGACCCTCAGGCTCCGGAAACCCAAGGGAAAAGAGGCTAGGTGGCAAATGGTAAAACCAAAGTTGGGCATTGCTGGAAAAGCTTTAATCAAGGCAAACTATCAAGGGGTTCCCATTATAACCCAACCGCGTAAGGAACGCAAAATCCGGGAACATAACACTGATATGACGGAAACTAGGGCGGCAAGAGTGGAACAAAACACTAGGTGAGAGGCCGAGCCTTCCACCCTTTACCAAGTATATAGATGCATTAAGATAACATGGCAAAATAATGATATCCCAACAAGTAAGTAAAAGTTCCAACAAGGAACGGCCTCCAATCTTCACCTGTAATTAGCAACGCTATAAGTGGGGCAAAGCAAAGCGGTAACATAGCCAATCAATGGTTTGCTAGGACATGGTGGGTTAGAGGTTTGACATGGCAATTTGGGAGGCTTGAAAGCAAGTGGTAGGCATCGTAGCATTGGCATAGCTAAAGAGCGAGCAATCTAGCAAAGCAAAGATAGTAGTGATTTCGAGGGTATGATCATCTTGCCTGCAAAGTTGTCAGAGTTGACTGGATCCTCGAAAGCAAACTCAACGGGCTCCTCATTAGCGAACTCGTCTCCCGGCTCTACCAAAACAAGACAAACAAGCAACAAGTACACAAATCAACCACGTGCAACTCAGACAACATGATGCAAAGATGATATGCTCTGCGGGATGCGATGCGGGATGCATATGCAAGATTTGACAAGGAATGCATGAACCTGGCCTCAACTTGGGAATCCAAGTGTGCCACTGGAAAGAAGAGATGAATCGCTTGAAAACGATATAAAGAACGCCGGAATCGGAGTTACGGTTTGGAAATGGCAAGCAATTCAAGTATGACACCGGTCTGCGATTTACAGCAAGTAGCCATCTAAATGCAACGAGATGAACATGCTACAGCACCCAAACATGGCATAAAAATACATGTTAGGGATGCATTCATGATGCTTAACAAAAGTCTAGCACTGAGCTACGGCCAATTCATCCATTAACAGGTTCAAAAAAGCATGGCAAAAATGCATATGACACAGATTTCAGACTTAGTGAAATTAACACTTGTCTGGAATTTCAGATCAGGTAGCACTCTTCGGAGCAACAAAACTACATGCTACAGGACCTAAACATGGCAAAGTAAAACATGGCATGGAGCTACTCAAAGAGCTTAACAAAAGTCCCTTAGTGACCTTGAGCCAAAAGGGATCAGAAAATACAATTGCAAGCATATGAACATGGCAAAAACATAATCAGATCACAGACTTAGTGAAAACTGGAGCATGCTGAAAACAGATATCAAGTAGGCATGTTTACGAGCTCGATGCACTCACTACGGAGCAAGTCATGATAAACTAAGCATACACTCATCAAGAATACACAAAATTCAAGCTAGACATGGCAAGAACAATAGCATAGCATGCACGGATCAACTACAACATCATCGGCAAAATTGCAAACAAGTTGACAATCTGCCCAGATTCACGAAGTAGCAAAAGTAGAGCTCGATTGACTCAAGCTAGGGTGCTCCACAATTGCAAACAAAGACACGGATGGCTAGAGCATTACAAGATTAACAAAACATCCTTACTGATCATCCTCAAAAGAGGCACAGATCACTAGGAAACAACAAGAACATATGGCAATATGAGATAAGCAGCTCAAGGACTTAGTGGAAATGCTAAGTCCCTGAAAACAGAATTACCAAGTGCCTCACTTTGCAAGCTTGTGCTAGTCACCACACACATCACAAAAATACGTGGGTTGCACCTCTGGAAAGATGAAAAAACCCTTAACAAAACATATGTAGAACTCATGGGCATAACATGCACACAATAATCATGGCAAAAATGACAAATGTCTAAATGGAGCAGCAGATCTGACAATAATCTCGAGTAGCCCTCTTCTAACAGCATTTCGGGCATCAAGATGAACTCAAAAGAAAATGATGCAATGGAACGAAATGATGTACTCTCTGAGATGAACATTTTGATATGCTATATGCCAAAAATGGAGTTACGGATGTAAAGTTACGAGGCTATGAACATGAGCAAAAAAATTAGGGACTTAGGAGAAAAAACGGGGTCAACCCTAAAATTTGGATCTGGATCTGGGAACACGGTTCCCGAGGTTCGATGCCGTCCTCGCCGGAGTTCTTGCCGGACTTGTCGGAGAAGAGGGAAAACGGTGGCCGGACTTGATGCAGGGTCGGCGCGGAGGCGGCGCCGGTGGAGCGGCGACCGGTCGGCGGGGAGAGGCGGCCGCGGACGACTGGACGGCGTGGTGGCGCGGCGGCCGGCTACGATGGTGAGGCGGCGGCGAAGGCGGAGCGGGGCGGCGCGGGCACGCTGGTGCGGGTGGCGGCGACTGGGCCCGTGGGGGCCCGCTACGGGCCTCGGCGGGCCGGGCGGCGGGGAGGCGCGGTGATGTGGGGCTCGGCGCCTCAGCGAACCAGGAGGCGCCACGTGGTGGCAGCGAGGGTGGCGGACATGTCCGTCCGGTGGAGGGGAAACGTCCGGCGGCGGCGCGAGGGGAAGGTTAGGGTAGGGTTTGATCCGATATTTCGGGAGGGGATGCCTTTTTATAGGTAGAAGGAGCTAGGAGAGTCCAAATGAGGTACGGTTTTCGGCCACGCGATTGTGATCGAACGCTCTAGATGATGGAGAGGGTTTTGGTGGGTTTTGGGCCAAATTGGAGGGGTGTTGGGCTGGAAGACACACGAGGCCTTTTTGGTCCCTCGGTTAACCGTTGGAGTATCAAACGAAGTCCAAATGATACGAAACTTGACAGGCGGTCTACCGGTAGTAAACCAAGGCCGCTTGGAAAGTCTCGGTCCAATCCGGAAATGTTTAATCCCCACACAGGAAAGAAAGGTAGAAAGGACCACCGGAGGAGAATGAAGCGCCGGAATGCAAAACGGACAACGGGAAAAAGCTCGAATGCATGAGACGAACACGTATGCAAATGCAATGCACATGTTGACATGATATGAGATGCATGACAACGACAACAACACACGGAGACAAAAACCCGAAACCGAGAAAATAAAATAACTTAACGCCGGAAACGGCAAGAGTTGGAGTACAAATTGGGAAAGTTACATCCTGGGTGTTACAACACTCCACCACTACGACAAGATCTCGTGCCGAGATGTAGGACTGAGAGAACGCCGGGTACTCAGAACGGAGGTGATCCTCGCGTTCCCAGGTAGCTTCACGGTCGGAATGGTGTGACCACTTGACTTTGAGGAATTTGATTGACTTATAGCGAGTCTTGCATTCAGTCTCTTCAAGAATAGCAACTGGGTGCTCACGATAAGAGAGATATTCTTGGAGTTCAATGTCTTCGAAGTTGACGGTGCGGTCAGGAGTCTTGAAGCACTTTCGAAGCTGAGAGACATGGAACACGTCATGAACATTTGCAAAGTATGAAGGAAGCTCGAGCTGATAGGCGAGGTCGCCTCTCTTGCTGACAATCTTGAAAGGTCCCACGTATGTCGGGGCAAGCTTCCCTTTGATACTGAAGCGACGAGTACCTTTCATAGGAGAGACGCGGAGGTAAACATGATCTCCGATCTTGAATGCCAAATCGCGGTGCTTACTGTCATAGTAGCTCTTCTGGCGGGATTGGGCTGCTTTGAGGTTATCTCGAATGACTTTGCACATTTCCTCTGCCTCTATGATTAAATCATTACCCAAAAGCTGACGTTCACCGGTTTCATACCAGTTGAGAGGGGTACGACACTTCCTGCCATACAGAATTTCAAATGGGGCCTTGCCCGAACTTGCTTGAAAACTGTTGTTGTAGGAGAATTCAGCATCAGGAAGACAATCCTCCCACTTCATGCCGAAAGAAATCACACAAGCCCTGAGCATATCTTCAAGAATCTGGTTGACACGCTTGACTTGACCGCTAGTTTGAGGATGGAAAGCTGTGCTGAAGCGGATGTTGGTGCCCATGGCCTTCTGAAAAGAATCCCAAAACTTGGAGGTAAAGATGCTGCCACGGTCTGAAGAGATCACTTGTGGAATACCGTGCAGAGAGACAATTCGAGAGGTATAGAGTTCCGCCAATTGAGCTGCAGTGATCGACTCTTTGATAGGCAGAAAGTGAGCCACTTTGGTGAGTTTGTCGATGACAACGAATATAGCATCATTTCCATGCTTGGACTTTGGAAACCCAGTCACGAAGTCCATCTCAATGTGGTCAAACTTCCATTCTGGAATGGCAAGAGATTGGAGGAGACCAGCTGGCCTTTGGTGTTCTGCCTTCACTCTTCTGCAGACATCACATTCATTAACGAATTGAGCAATCTCGCGCTTCATTCGAGTCCACCAATACGCTTGCTTGAGGTCCTGATACATCTTCGTACTCCCAAGGTGGATGGAGAGGAGAGAATTGTGAGCCTCATTCATGATCACTTTACGGAGGTCACCTTTGGGTACAACAATACGATCCTCGAAGAAGAGAGTGTCCTTGTCATCAAGGCGGTAGCACTTGTACTTGGGTTGACTCTTGGCAATCCCAATCTTCACCTTTTTCACCATAGCATCAAGAAGCTGGGTTTAGCGAATCTGGTCTTCCAAGGTAGGAGAGACTTGAAGGTTGGCGAGGAAACCTTGAGGAACAACTTGCAGGTTAAGTTTGCGGAAAGCTTCACAAAGCTCGGGTTGATAAGGCTTGAGAATCAGACTGTTGCAATAAGCCTTTCTGCTCAATGCGTCAGCAATCACATTGGCCTTGCCTGGAGTATACTCGATACTCGGATTATACTCTTGAATCATTTCGACCCATCGAGTTTGCCTGAGGTTGAGATTAGGCTGAGTGAAGATGTACTTGAGACTCTTGTGATCAGTGAAAATGTCCACTTTTCTTCCCAATAAGAGATCTCACCAAGTCAAAAGAGCATGAACAACTGCTGCCAACTCAAGATCATGAGTGGGGTAGTTCTTCTCATTGGGCTTCAACTGGTGAGAGGTATAAGCAACAACTTTCTTCTCTTGCATCAACACTGCGCCAAGACCTTGGAGAGAGGCATCACAAAAGACCTCGTACGGCTTGGATTCATCAGGCGGAGTTAGAACTGGAGCAGTGATCAATTTCTCTTTCAAAGTGTTGAAAGCAATGTCACACTCCGGAGACCAAACGTACTTGACGTGCTTCTGGAGAAGATTAGAGAGAGGTTTCGCGATCTTAGAAAAGTTTTCAACGAATCTTCGGCAGTAGCTTGCGAGACCGAGGAAGCTACGGAGTTGCTTCACGTTCTGAGGAGGTTCCCAATTCACAATTGCAGACACCTTCTCAGGATTCACGGCAATGCCCTTGGCAGAGATGATATGACCAAGATAAAGAACCTCATCGAGCCAAAATTTGCACTTGGAGAACTTGGCGTAGAACTGGTGTTCCCTCAACTTATCGAGTACCAAACACAAGTGCTTGGCATGATCTTCCTTGTTCTTCAAGAAAACCAGTATGTCGTCAAGATAGACCAAACGAAGTCATTGGTGTAGGCGTTGAAGATGAAGTTCATCATGCGAGAGAAAGTCGGAGGAGCATTGACGAGGCCAAAATACATGACAGTGTATTCATATGAACGATAGCTTGTCCTGAAGGCCGTCTTGGGAATATCTTGCTCACGGATTCAAATCTGATGATAACCCATACGGAGATCAAGCTTGGAGAATACTTGGGCACCTTTGAGTTGTTCGAACAGCTCATTGATGTTGGGAAGTGGGTATTTGTTCTTGATGGTCTTCTTGTTCAATGGACGGTAATCAACACAAAGTCGGTCGTTCCATCCTTCTTCTTCACAAAAAGAACACCACAACCCCACGGAGAAGAACTAGGCCGAATGAGACCCATTTTCTCTTGAATATCGAGTTGCTTCTTCAGCTCCTTCAACTCTTCAGGTCCGAGCTTGTAAGGACGTTTGCACACAGGTTCCGTGCCGGGCTCAAGATCAATAACGAATTCAACTGGCCGGTGCGGAGGCATTCCTGGAAGCTCTTCTGGAAAGACGTCTTGATATTCGCAAACGACTGGAATTTGCGAGATGGCATCGAGTTCACCCTTCTCATTGAGAGAAAACAGATGGATGGTATCCTCACGAGCGGCAAAGACAATTACATCCTTAGACGAATGAGTCAATTGAATCTGCCTGGCTGCACAATCAAGCTGAGCCTTGTGCTTAGAAAGCCAATCCATTCCGAGAATAAGATCAATATCCGAGTTGCCAAGAACCGTTGGAGAAGCCAGAAACTTGTAGTCACCCAAGGTGATAGTAACATCCGGAACGATGGAGTTAGCATGCATGCGCTTACCGGGAGAGACAACTGCTAATGGACTAGGCAAAACTTGCGAAACCAATTCATGCCTAGATGTAAACGGTCTCGAGATAAAACAATGTGATGCACCAGTGTCAAAAAGAACATTAGCTGGAATATCATTAACAGGAAGGTTACCCATGATGACATCTGATGAGTCCTCTGCCCGAGCTGCTTTCATCAAGTTGACCTTGGCGTGCTTGGGGTTATGCTTGACCACAGCTGTACTTGCCGATCTAACAGGAGGAGGAGGAAGACGCCTCTGGTTGAGACACTTGTTGGCATAGTGACCCTTCTGTTGGCACTTGTTGCACGTGACCTTTGAAAGCGGACGGTGATACGGAGCACTCGATCTTGGAGCTTGAGATGAAGTCTTGTTCTGAAAGCCAGGGTTGGGTTGGTGGGAAGAACCACTGCCACCTTTGCTCTTCTGCTGATACGGCTGACGGAACGGAGGAGGAGGAATCCAATACTTCTGCTGCTTGGCCACTTGAGTAGAGGAAGAAGTAGTAACATCTCTGACTCTCTTCTTGGAAGCATCACACCTCAATTGAGCAGCCTCTTGCTTCAATGCCATGTTGTAGAACTCATCGTATCTCAAGGGCTCAAAGAGAACAAGAGCTAGCTGCATTTCTTCTCTGAGACCACCCCTGAACTGGTATATCATGCTCTTCTCATCAGGGACGTCCTGCTTGGCAAAGTGGGCGAGCTTCTGGAACAACTTGTTGTAGTCATAGACAGACAAAGAGCCTTGCTTCAGGTTGCGGAATTCCTCACGCTTGCTTCAACCACGCTCTGAGGAATATGATGAGCTCTGAAATCTTGACGGAATTCATCCCAAGTGATAACACGTCCACCTCTGGAATCCTTGTACTCCTGGAACCATTCTGCAGCTTGATCTTTGAGTTGGAAGGAAGCGAACTTGACAAAGTCCTCAGACCTGACGTTACTGCACTCGAAATGCTTGCACAGATCCACAAGCCAATCGTCAGCATCGGTTGCCTCAACACAATTGCTGAAAGTCTTTGGCCCGTTAGCAAGGAACTGGTTGAGTGTAGCAAAGTGATTCTGATTGTTGCCTTGGTTCCCTTGGTTGCCTTGATTACGCTCTTGAAGAATTTGCATGATCAACTATGTGTTTGCATTGGTTGCGGCCATCACAGCTTGCCATGCCTCCGGAGGAGGTGGAGGTGGTGGCGGAGCAGGATTCGGAGTCGTGCGCGTTGGAGGAGCCATCCTGAAGAGGTTGACATCCATTAGCACATTGATAGACAAATATTGAAGCTGAATCCAACGGAATGAAAATTGCAACATATAGTCTTCACATCCGAACAAAATGAACGAATGCATTCCTCTTGAAATGGTCACATATCCATAAATTGAGAAGCCACTTAGAATTAAGGTAGAGAAATAAATCAACAAGGTACGGATCAAGAACGAATAATCGGTAAGAAATCCCAATCTCAAAGCAAATATCCATGGAAGAAGAACTATAGCTACGAGAATTCCCACCTATGAAACTCCCGAACCTTTCCGGTTATGTAATTAGGTGTTGGGGATACAGGGGAAGCATAATATCTCACCCAAATCTAGCAAATCCTACATCCAGCTGTATCCATCCTTCAACACATAACCGAGAAAAACTTCAGAAACCATCTATCTCAACCTTCGAAAAGCATCCGTTATACAAGTTATGGCGATACTCCCAAACTCCCGCCCCAGTGCTGGGTGGCGTCGAGGTTATCTCACCAATGAACTGCATAAAAGAGATTTTCGATGTCGGCGTACTAAACTCAGGTATTCCAGAACTGCAACGATAAAATTATGACGACAACACCTCAGAGCTCAACTCCCCGGGACACTTCCACAAAACCCCTGACAGGAGGCACCAAGACAATGTTCTCATCATAAAACCATCGGAATGATTCCAAGATACCCGCGTGATCCTAAATTTTTTTAGTGAAATTTGAGAAGAGAAGAGTCAAAACTCTATGTCAAGATGCCTTACCAGAGCGATGAGGAGACTGGGAAGTAAAAAGAATTCCTAAACTCTCCGATATATAATTCCTAAATGACTCAAAACATTTTTCTAGACACAACTCGGCCGCTAAAAATGATCAAGCAATGGGGCTCCTAAGGTCGGGGAAGGCTCTGATTACCAACTAGTAACACCCTCGATGCGACTATATCTCCCACGTGTCGAGGCACGACTTAGAGGCATAATCGCATTGAAGGCATATGTCGCAAGTTAGGCAATCTTCACAACATCCCATGTAATATAGATAATAAAGGGGAGATAACATAGTTGGCTTACACTCGCCACGTCAATCAAGTACATAAATAACATTACATCAACCAAACACTCATGGCCCGACTACGGCGCCAAAATAAAAGATAACCCAACATGCGACACGGTCCCTATCACCCCAACTGGGCACCACTACTGATCATCAGGAAAGGAAACATAGTATCGTTGAGAGTCTTCGTCGAACTCCCACTTGAGCTCAAGCACGTCTCCTGGAGCAGAATCATCAGGCCCTGCATCTGGTGTAATAGTAATCTGTGAGCCACAGGGACTCAACAATCTCGCACCCTCGCGATCAAGACTATTTAAGCTTATAGGTAAGGCAAGGGTAATATGTGGAGCTGCAGCAAGCGACTAGCATATATGGTGGCTATCCTGTTCGCAAAAGAGAGCGAGAAGAGTAGGCAAAGCGCGAGCGAGAAACTAGAGAACAACCTGCGCAAACATTACTCCAACATCGTGTCCACTTCTGGGACTCCACCGAGAAGAGGCCATCATGGCAACACACTCAGTTGATTCATTTTAATTAAGTTAAGGTTCAAGTTATCTACAACCGGACATTAACAAATTTCCATCTGCCCATAACCGCGGGCACGGCTTTCGAAAGTTCAAATCCCTGTAGGGGATTCCCAACTTAGCCCATGACAAGCTCTCACGATCAACGAAGGAATAGACCTCCTCCCAAGACGTTCCGATCAGACTTGGTATCTCGGTTCTTCAAGACACTTCGACAGGTTAAAACAAGACCAACAACACCGCCCGAATGTGCCGACAAATCCCGATAGGAGATGCACATATCCCTTTCTCAGGGCACACTCAGATTGTCCTAGGTAAGGGTAGGCCAGCCCAGAGTTTCCCCTGGTGGCCACCGGCAGCTGACAGGTGGACCAACACTCAGAGGAGCACTGGCCAGGGGGGGGGTTAAAAATAAGATGACCCTCGGGCTCTGGAAACCCAAGGGAAAAAGAGGCTAGGTGGCAAATGGTAAAACCAAGGTTGGGCATTGCTGGAAAAGCTTTAATCAAGGCGAACTATCAAGGGGTTCCCATTATTACCCAACCGCGTAAGGAACACAAAATCCGGGAACATGACACCGATATGACGGAAACTAGGGCGGCAAGAGTGGAACAAAACACTAGGAGAGAGGCCGAGCCTTCCACCCTTTACCAAGTATATAGATGCATTAATATAACATGGCAAAATAATGATATCCCAACAAGTAAGTAAAAGTTCCAACAAGGAACGTCCTCCAATCTTCACCTGCAACTAGCAACACTATAAGAGGGGCTGAGCAAAGCAGTAACATAGCCAATCAACGGTTTGCTAGGACATGGTGGGTTAGAGGTTTGACATGGAAATTTGGGAGGCTTGAAAGCAAGTGGTAGGCATCGTAGCATTGGCATAGCAAAAGAGCGAGCAATCTAGCAAAGCAAAGATAGTAGTGATTTCGAGGGTATGATCATCTTGCCTGCAAAGTTGTCAGAGTTGACTGGATCCTCGAAAGAAAACTCAACGGGCTGCTCATTAGCGAACTCGTCTCCCGGCTCTACCCAAACAAGACAAACAAGCAACAAGGACACAAATCAACCACGCGCAACTCAAACAACATGATGCAAAGATGATATGCTATGCGGGATGCGATGCGGGATGCATATGCAAGATTTGACAAGGAATGCATGAACCTGGCCTCAACTTGGGAATCCAAGTGTGCCACTGGAAAGAAGAGATGAAATTGCTTGAAAATGATATAAAGAACGCCGGAATCGGAGTTACGGTTTGGAAATGGCAAGAAATTCAAGTATGACACCGGTCTGCGATTTACAGCAAGTAGCCATCTAAATGCAACGAGATGAACATGCTACAGCACCCAAACATGGCATAAAAATACATGTTAGGGATGCATTCATGATGCTTAACAAAAGTCTAGCACTGAGATACGTCCAATTCATCCATTAACAGGTTCAAACAAGCATGGCAAAAATGCATATGACAAACAGATTTCAGACTTAGTGAAATTAACACTTGTCTGGAATTTCAGATCAGGTAGCATTCTTCGGAGCAACAAAACTACATGCTACAGGACCTGAACATGGCAAAGTAAAACATGGAATTGAGCTACTCAAAGAGCTTAAGAAAAGTTCCTTAGTGACCTTGAGCCAAAAGGGATCAGAAAATACAATTGCAAGCATGTGAACATGGCAAAAATATAATCAGATCACAGACTTTGTGAAAACTGGAGCATGCTGAAAACAGATATCAAGTAGGCATGTTTACGAGCTCGATGCACTCACTACGGAGCAAGTCATGATAAACTAAGTATACACCCATCAAGAATACACAAAATGCAAGCTAGACATGGCAAGAACAATAGCATAGCATGCACAGATCAACTACAACATCATCGGCAAAATTGCAAACAAGTTGACAATCTGCCCAGATTCACGAAGTAGCAAAAGTAGAGCTCGATTGACTCAAGCTAGGGTGCTCCATAATTGCAAACAAAGAAACGGATGGATAGAGCGCTACAAGATTAACAAAACATCCTTATTGATCATCCTCAAAAGAGGCACGGATCACTAGGCAATAACAAGAACATATGGCAATATGAGATAAGCAGCTCAAGGACTTAGTGGAAATGCTAAGTCCCTGAAAACAGAATTACCAAGTGCCTCACTTTGCAAGCTTGTGCTAGTCACCATGCACATCACAAAAATACGTGGGTTGCACCTCTGGAAAGATGACAAAACCCTTAACAAAACATATGTAGAACTCATGGGCATAACATGCACACAATTATCATGGCAAAAATGACAAATGTCTAAATGGAGCAGCAGATCTGACAATAATCTCAAGTAGCCCTCTTCTAATAGTATTTCGGGCATCAAGATGAACTCAAAAGAAAATGACGCAATGGAATGAAATGATGTACTCTCTGAGATGAACATTTTGATATGCTATATGCCAAAAACGGAGTTACGGATGTAAAGTTACGAGGCTGTGAACATGAGCAAAAAAATTAGAGACTTAGGGAAAAAAACGAGGTCAACCCTAAAATTTGGATTTGGATCTGGGAACACGGTTCCCGAGGTTTGACGCCGTCCTTGCCAGAGTTCTTGCCGGACTTGTCGGAGAAGAGGGAAAACGGTGGCCGGACTTGACGCGGGGTCGGCGCGGAGGCAGCGCCGGTGGAGCGGCGACCGGTCGGCAGGGAGAGGCGGCCGCGGACGACGGGACGACGCGGTGGCGCGGCGGCCGGCGACGATGGCGAGGCGGCGGCCGAGCGGCGCGGCGTGGGCACGCGGGTGTGTGTGGCGGCGACTGGGCCCGTGGGGGCCCGCTACGGGCCTCGGCGGGCCGGGCGGCGGGGAGGCGCGGCGATGTGGGGCTTGGCACCTCAGCGAACCAGGAGGCGCCACGTGGTGGCGGTGAGGGTGGCGGACATGTCCGTCCAGTGGAGGGGAAACGTCCGGCGGCGCGAGGGGAAGGTTAGGGTAGGGTTTGATCCGGAATTTCGGGAGGGGATGCCTTTTTATAGGTAGAAGGAGCTAGGAGAGTCCAAATGAGGTACGGTTTTCGGCCACGCGATCGTGATCGAACACTCTAGATGATGGAGAGGGTTTGGTGGGTTTTGGGCCAAATTGGAGGGGTGTTGGGCTGCAACACATACGAGGCCTTTTCGGTCCCTCGGTTAACCGTTGGAGTATCAAACGAAGTCCAAATGATACGAAACTTGACAGGCGGTCTACCGGTAGTAAACCAAGGCCGCTTGGAAAGTCTTGGTCCAATCCGGAAATGTTTAATCCCCACACACGAAAGAAAGGTAGAAAGGACCACCGGAGGAGAACGAAGCGCCGGAATGCAAAATGGACAACGGGAAAAGGCTCAAATGCATGAGACGAACACGTATGCAAATGCAATGCACATGATGACATGATGTGAGATGCATGACAACGAAAACAACACACGGAGACAAAAACCCGAAACCGAGAAAATAAAATAACTTACGCCGGAAACGGCAAGAGTTGGAGTACAAATTGGGAAAGTTACATCCGGGGTGTTACAGTGTTTGGGGAAGATTTTCGCCGTGTAGGGTGCTGCCCTGAGGACGACGACCGCGGCCGGGAACCCAGCCCCGGCGATGATGGAGAGGACCGCGCTCGCGTGATTAGCGGTGCTCAGGGTTCCCCAAGCTTCACCGGTTCTTCTTCGGGCGGCGACTCTTCTAGCGGTGTCCGCGGTCAGCCTCCACGCCGTCGTACCTGCTTGGGAGGTGGTAGCATGTCTGCCCGCCGTCACGCCTCGGTGAAGCGCGAGAGGGAGTCTGCCTGAGCCCCGGAGGCAGCTCGAGTCTTCCCTGCAGGCCGGTGTGAGGCAAGCTGCGCCTGATTTGTTCTTCCTTTTCCTTTTTCCTGCGTAAAAAGACAGTAGCGTGGAGCCCCGCGGGGGCGTGTTTGGGTTATTGCTGTTAATCATCGCTTTGCTTCCGTTATCGTGCCTTTCGGCTATGTGCCCGCGCGTGGATAGTTCCCGGCCCCAGCCGTGGGGGGGCGACTGACCCAGGCCCTGTGTTCGTGTCGCGGTGCCCGTGGGGCACAGACTGGAGGGGTGCTCCTGAAACGGACCCAGGTCGCGAAACCTTTGAACGACAAGGACAGGAACACTCGCGAGGGCGCTCGGCTGCCCCCCTCGCGAGACCTTGCATAAGAGAAATCGAGGCAGGAGAGTGAAAAGTCGAAGAACCAAAAGCCAAAGACGGCAACAGCTTCAACAAAACTTCGAATGAGAATGAACAAGCCAACTGCGGAAAGCAAATGAAAAGCCGCGTCCGGCACCTAGTCTAGTCTTCGACGTCTTCTCACCAGCGTGGAGCTAAGTGCTGCCACTGGGCGTGGGAGGGAGCCCCAGGGCCTGAGGCCGACGCTCCTGAGACTCCGGGGTGTGTACAGCCCCAACTCATTATTACGTGAGAGTGTCACGGGCAGCGAGCTTCACAGGCGTTGGCCTTCTTCACAGGCTCCGGGCCTTTCTTGGGGGAAGCAGGCTTCACGGGCATTTTCCCTCTTCACAGGCTCCGGGCCCTTTCCAAAACGCGACAGCTTCACATGCATTCGCCTTCTTCACAGGCTCTGGGCCTTTTCCAAAACGCGACAGCTTCACAGGCATTCGCCTTCTTCACAGGCTTTGGGCCTTTTCCAAAACGCGACAGCTTCACAGGCATTCGCCTTCTTCACAGGCTCTGGGCCTTTTCCAAAACGCGACAGCTTCATAGGCATTCGCCTTCTTCATAGGCTCTGGGCCTTTTTAGGGGTAGAACCTCCGGAGGTGCTGGATGTTCCATGCGTTCTGGACCGGCACCCCCTCCTGAGTCTCCAAGCGCGCGGAGCCGGGCCTGGAAACATGAACAACCTTGAACGGGCCCTCCCACATGGGAGAGAGCTTGTGCAGTCCCTCCCTAGAGAGAACCCACTTGAGCACGAGGTCTCCTACCTCGAGAGTTCTGGGGCGGATGTTGCGGCAGTGATATCGTCGCAGTGCTTGTTGGTACCTCGCCGCTCGCAGCGCGGCTTCTCGGCGACGTTCCTCCCCCAGCACGAGGTCCATCCCCCGCATGGCATCCTGCTACGCCTCGTCGAACTCTAGGACCCGCGCGGAGCGATGTCTGACCTCGTGAGGGAGGACCACTTCGGCTCCGTAGACCAGGAAGAACGGGGTCTCTCCAGTCGGCTTAGTCGCGGTTGTGCGGATGGACCACAACACGGACTGAAGCTCGTCGTACCAACCTCTGCCGCAGGCCTCCAGCTTCTTCTTGAACGTCCTGGTCTTGAGGCCCCTCAGGACCTCTGCGTTGGCTCGCTCGGCCTTGCCGTTGCTTCGGGGGTGCGCCACCGAAGCGTAGCATATCTGCGTTCCAAGGTTAGCACAATATGTTTTGAAGAGGTTACTGGTGAACTACGAGCCGTTGTCTGTGATGATGTGGTTCGGCACCCCGAACCGGCTCACGATGCCCCTGATGAACTTGACCGCGGAACCCGCGGGGATGGTGCGGACGGCCTCTACTTCAGCCCACTTGGTGAACTTGTCCACGGTGACGTAGAGGTAGCGGTAGCCCCCTGGCGCCCGAGGAAACGGGGCTAGGATGTCCAGCCCCCAGACTGCGAATGGCCATGAAAGGGGCATAGTCTACAGGCCTCCTGCCGGCTAATGGAGCTGCTTGGCGTGGAACTGGCAGGCCTCACAAGCTTTCACCACTTCGACGGCGTCATTGAGTGCGGTGGGCCAATAAAACCCACTATGGAACGCCTTGCCAACGAGGGTCCGTGATGATGAATGATGTCCACAGTCTCCGTCGTGTATATCTTCCAGTAGTTCCTTTCCTTGCTCCCTGGAGATGCAGCGCAGGGATACATCATTTGGTCGCTTCCGGTAGAGCTCTCCATCCTTGATGCAGTATGCCGTGGCCTGCCGTGCCACACGCTCCGCTTCCTCCTCCTTCTCCGGCAGGGTCCCTTGTGTTAAGTAACTCCGGAGCTCCGTGATCCAGCACCTCTCCTGAGGTTCCATCGTCAGGAGCAGACGTGGGGGAGCTCCTGAGGCAGGTGGCTGGGGGAGCTCCGTGATCCAGCACCTCTCCTGAGGCTCCATCGTCAGGAGCCGGGCCACAGACTGGGGCTCCTGAGGCAGGTGGCTGGGGGAGCTCCTCCCGAGGCTGAGCCGTGTTTGATAATGACGGCAGGGCTGAGGGCTTGAAGAGCCGCTCCTCGAAGACGCCAGGCTCCTGAGGTAACCGCCTGGACGCCGTTTGGCGATGTCGCCGACCTCCTGATTGGTGCCACGGGGCACATGCTGTAACTCCAACCCCCAGAACTGCTTCTCCATCCTGCGGACCTCTGCAAGGTAGGCTTCCATGTGCTCATCTTTCGGCTCGTACACCTTGTTGGAGAAATTGACAAGGAGCTGCGAATCGCCCTTGATGGTGAGGCGTTTCACCCCCAGGGCAGCTGCGGCCTTCAAGCCCGCTATTAAACCTTCATACTCCGCTATGTTGTTGGAGACCTTTTCACCTTGCTGGAAACAGAGCTGTACTGCATAGTAGAGCTTGTCCTGAGTGGGCGTTATAAGCACCGCCCCAGCCCCAGCGCCATGCCTGGAGAATGCCCCATCGAAGTACATGACCCAGCCTTCTGGCGCCTTGCTTCCCGGGGAGAGGGACCGATCCTCGTCGGCCTTGAGGCCTGGTGCCTCCGTCCATTCTGCCACAAAATCCGCTAATGTTGCTCCCTTGATGACTCTGGTCGTGCTGAATTCGAGCTGAAACGCTTGCAGTTCTATGTTCCACTCGATGACCCTTCCAGCTGAGTTAGGGCTCCTGAGAAATCTCTCCAGGGGGTATGACGAGACGACCTTGATGGGGTGACCCTGAAAATAGTGCCGCAGCTTGCGCGAGGCCACCAGTAGCGCGAGGAGGAGTTTCTGAGGCATGGGGTACCGTGCCCTCGCGCCCCGCAACACCGTGCTGACGAAGTACACTGGGTGCTCAACGAGGTTGGGTGCGTCAGTGCTGGTGGCGCCCTCCGGAGACCATGGCACCTCCTGAGGCGATGAGGCCTCCTGAGGATGGCCATCTGGGAGAGGGGCCTCTTCCGCCTCCGGTGCACTCCTCTGCGGCGGCTGATCCTCCTCAGCCGCGGTGGCGGTTTCTGTGGGCCTTCCTTGTTCCTATTTTGCCTTGTCCCGGGCTGCTGCTGTGGTTTTGATTCGACGCTCCTCCCTAACCGCCACCAGGGCTGCGCTGGCAGAGTAGGGATTGGCGGCGAGGTAAAGCACCAGGGGCTCTTGAGGGCGCGGAGCCACCATGATCGGAGGGCTGGTCAGGTATCTCTTAAGATCCTGGAACGCCTTGTCGGCCTCTTCAGTCCATTCAAAGGGCCCCTTTTTCTTCATTAGCTGGAAGAAAGGCAGCGCTCGCTCCCCCAACTTGGAGATGAAGCGCCCTAGCGCGGTCACGCGCCCAGTGAGCTTCTGCATTTCTCTAAGGGTCTTTGGCGGTCTCATGTCCTCGACCGCCTTGACCTTTTCCGGGTTAGCCTCGATGCCTCGGTGGGACACGAGGAAACCCAAGAGCTTGCCCGAGGGGACTCCGAACACACACTTCTCTGGGTTGAGCCGCAAGTTCACTGCGTTGAGGCTCGCGAAGGTTTCCTCCAGGTCTTATATCAGGGTCCTGGCCTCCCAAGACTTCACCACAATGTCATCGATGTAAGCCTCAACATTCTTCCCGAGCTGCGGGCCCAAGGTGATGTGCATCAGCCGCTGAAAGGTCGCCCCTGCATTACGCAACCCGAATGGCATGCATGTGTAGCAGTACACCCCACACGGGGTTAGGAAGGCTGTCTTTTTGACATCTTCTACCGCCATCTTGATCTGGTGATACCCAGAGAAGGCATCCAAGAAGCATAGCAGGTCGCATTCTGCGGTGGAATCGACGATCTGGTCGATGCGGGGGAGCGAGAACGGATCTTGCGGGCATGCCTTGTTGAGGTTGGTGAAGTCGACACACATGCGCTCCTTCCCTCCCTTCTTTGGCACAACGACAGGGTTGGCCAACCAATCCGGGTATCGGACCTCGCGAATGACCCCAGCGGCTTCTAGTTTGCGGGTCTCTTGGACGATGAAGGCCTGTTTTTCTGTGGACTGCCGCCTTGCCTTTTGCTTCACAGGGCGCACGTTGGGGCACACGTTGATGTGATGCTCGATTACGCTCCTAGGGATCCCCGCCAACTGGTCAGGCTCCCACGCGAATACCTTCTTGTTTGCGCGCAGGAACCTGACCATGGCCTCCTCCTGCTCGGGCTCGAGGTTGGCGCCTATGGTGAAAGTGGCATTGGTGGACCCGTCCTCATCGACGGGTATCTGCTTGGTTTCTGCCTTGTCTTGGGTGAACAACTGTTTCTTCTTGGCGGGTGCAGCCCCCTTGGGCTCGGGGGTCTCCGAGTCGGCGGGCTGTGTCGATGCCGCCGTCTTGAAGGCGAGCTTGAGCACTCGCAGCGCATCTCCGGTGTCCCCGTGCACGGTGAGGACACCGCTGCTCCCGGGCATCTTCATGAGGTTGTACGCCGGGTGCGTCGCGGCCATGAACTGGGCCAGCGCTGGGTAGCCGAGGATGGCGTTGTAGGGGAGGCCGATGGGGGCGATGTCGAAGTCGACCAGCTCCGTGCGGAAGTTGTTGTAGGTGCCGAAGGTTACTGGGAGCCGGATCTGTCCCAAGGAGCTGGATGATCCACCCCCAACGCCTGAGAAGGGCCGGCTGGGTTGCAGCCGTTCCAGGGGTATGCAGAGGAGGTTGAAGGCCTCAACTGAGAGCACGCTGAGGCCCGCACCGCCATCGATGAGAGTTCTGGTGATGGCCACCTGGCAGATGGTGGGGGTGCACAGCATGGGGAGCGCACCCGAGAAGGCCGAGTTGGAGGGGTGGTCCTCCAAGTTGAAGGTCAGGCCGGCCTTGGGCGCCGCCTGGTCCGGGGGAGCCCCCTGCCGTGTGGAAGCGACGCTGACCCGGCGGATGAACGGCTTGACGTCGTGACTTGTAGGCGGCGCCTGCGAGCCGCCCAGGAGGGCCACGATGACCGGGGGTGCTGGTGCAGCGTGGTGGGCGAGGAAGAGGCTGCAGAGCTCTTCCCAAGAGGCCACGGAGGCTGCCGGCAGGTGGAGCAGCCATGCGCGCGGAGCGCCGGTGAAGGCCATGGGAAGCCAGTTGGCCATGACCCTATCATCACCTCCAGCTTTGAGGATGGCCTCCTCGTACGCCACTAAGAAGGCCAGCGGATCAGTCGCGCCGCTGTAGCGCGGCGGCATCGTTGGCTTGAACTTGTCTGGCCACCGTACCCGTTGCCGGGCTGGGGCCAGGGCTCGGAGCCCCTGGCCCCCGCGCTGGCGCCGGCGGCCGGAGCGGGCGACACGCTACTCATCGTGGGGCAGGTCGTGGCGGTGGCGGAAGGGAAAACTCCGGTGCACCCCCTACCTGGCGCGCCAAATGTCGGATTTCGGGTTCCGACGGACCCTTGAGGTTCGAACACTGGGGTACGCGCGGAGATTTCGCCTTCTACCTACCTGCACCCATCCGCCTCGCTAAGATCTAAGCTGTGGAAAGAACAACACAAGAGACACATGGTTTATACTGGTTCGGGCCACCGTTGTGGTGTAATACCCTACTCCAGTGTGTGGTGTGGTGGATTGCCTCTTGGGCTGATGATGATGAGCAATACAAGGAAGAACAGCCTCGCGAGGGTCTGTTCTTGGCTGAGGGGATGAACTGCTAGGAGGAGTTCAGTCACCCTTCTCTCTCTCTCTTCTTGATTCTCTCTCTGATTTTCCCCTCGATCTCTCTCTAATCAATCTCGAACCCCCTTTACCCTGGGGGTGGCTAGTCCTATTTATAGGCGAAGGCCCTGGGCCTCTTCCCAAATATTGAGCGGGAAGGGCGCCAACAATTGGCCATTTTGAAGGGGAACATCTGGTACACTTATCCTGACTAAAGTTGGTCCTCGCCTGCCAAAGGCTCTGGTGGTGACGCTGGCTTGGGCTCCACAATGACTTCCTCCCTGCCGTTGGACTGGTCTTGGTCTCGTTGCACCGAAACGGGTGCCTTTGCTTGATGCTCTCGCCTGCGCTTGCTCCCTTTGCACCGAAGAGGAAAGGAGGACACTACGCGAGCTGGCGCCCTCCTGGCACCCTTGGTCGTCATGGCTTGCGTCACGGGCACCTCGTGAGGTACCCCGCCTTGATCTCTCCGCCTCCTCGCGAGCCAGCCTGATGAGGCCGTGCCTGAGGAAGCTCCGTGTCGTCCGCCTCGCGAGGCTTGTCCCCTCGCGAGGGTCATGGGTCTGTGTTGATGAAGATGGGCTGTGCTGGGCCCCCCTTTGAGCCACGCCGCAGGCCGCAGGCAGGCAAGTCTGGGGACCCCCGTTCCTAGAACGCCGACAACTAGGGACATGTTGTGGTCTATGTATTCACACATGTATTACGATTTCCGGATAACACAATTATAGCATGAACAATAGACAATTATCATGAACAAGGAAATATAATAATAACCATTTTATTATTGCCTCTAGGGCATATTTCCAACAAATATTCATAGATAATTCACAAAAAGATTCAGATATACACATGTTCAGTATGTTTATGAATCCAAATGATTGAGATCACAGCCAATATCATCCATGGTCGAACTTTAATTACCTAGGGTACAGACTGGTAAATGTTGTTCAGTCGGAGATACTTCTTGCTAAAATTAATGCTTGTACAAGTAAACTTTCGAGTACATAAGAGGCAGCACAAACAATCTAAACTTTGCTTGTAGGTTTATCCTGAAATAGTGGCCTCGTGCCGAGGGAGGTTTGAGCAACTTGGCCACTACTTTCATCCAACTAGTTTACTAGCTCATCTTGGTCATGTAGCTCGCCAAAATTCTACATTGTAGACAAGAAAGAACACGGTTGAGAAAATGAACCACCCAAATTTTTGTGCAGTTCAACTGAAATGGAGCATCCCTGGCGTGCAAACTGATTAAGTGCCAGATGAATATACGCGTCAACCAACTTGTCTGGAATCTTTAGACTCCATGCCATACAGTTCGCTACCATAAGTGCCGATAACCAAAAGGCACAAGTTGGGACCAAAGACTGGACAACATTTTTCTGGGCTATGCGCCAAGCAATATTTTTGGCGTTCACTCTCCTAATACTTGGAGTTTGACAACTGGTTGACCCCGGTTGACACTCGAACGAATATAGGCAGTTCTTCTTGTCAATATCGATGCTTGTATGAGTGAACTTTGGAGTACATAGCAGCAACATAAGTACCTGTCCATCTGATATTTTGTGTAGTTCTACTGAAATCACCCAATGTAATTATTTTCCTGCGAGTTCAGGCTCCAAGTTACTCCTTTATGAAATCGGCAAACAGTAGCACAATACCAAATTACCAATACATATGACAATCACAATAATCAGGATAAAGACCAGTACCAACCTATGTGAGGTAGCATACCAATTACTATTTCCTTTGACTGGAAGCCGAGATAAGCCAAGTGACTGACAGCAAAGGAAGAATGCAAGCCCATATTAGCGACTGACAGGAAAGGAAGGAAGCTGTCGAGGCAATGAAGCACCCAAAGTTTTTGTGCAGTTCCACCAAAATCGAGCGTCCCTGTTGGCACATATATTGAGAGAGTGAGATTACTGTAATAGTGGGACTAGTTGATGAAACATACACTAACAAATAGAAGCACCCTCAATATCTTAATGGGTAAAGTTAGCAACATAGTAGTCTTGCTTAAAGAGAGGTATTTGTTTATTTAATCAGTGCCAATTAGCTCAACACTCAAAGCATTGCCATGTATCATAGGTTGCAAAACTTTAACGTGCAAAGATAATGGAGTTTCTCATGACAGTAGCACAATACAAATAGAGATGACAACAAACTAATATGGATGAAGGCCTTAGGCCGGTACAAACCTGAGGAAAAAAGCTTATTCATGTAGTCTCATAAGAGATGATAAAGCACTCACTGAAATCACTCAATAGTGTATATTTTTGTGCACTTCAAATGTATGGTTGAAATCACTCTTGTTTACCAGTGCTGATATTATATCAAAAGATTATCAAGAACTTCCCACAGAGTTAAAGCACTGGCTGGGATACAGTTCATTGTATTGTCTTGTGTAGTTCCACTAAAATGTATGATTGGCACAACATGATCCCTGTTTGCACAAGTAGGAACAAGGTGAAACCTTCATTAGCTTGGTGAGAAAGGATAGAAAGACATTAGCATATTACTCTAATAGTAGCATCAAATTCATGATGGACAATACGCAAAACATTGCCTCATTAAACCAATGGCAATAAGTTGACATGCAAAACAATAGCACTATTGTGTCATGACACTAATAATATTCCCTCCCCGCTCCACCACATGATTCACCTCCATAGACAAACATACACACGTACATGATTCAGCATAAGGTGCTACTAAAGATTTGTTTAACTCCGACAGGAAAATTAGGCAGCAATAAATTAGTGGTACTTAAGTACTCCTAATTAATTAAGTGACCTTGCAGGAGAGACAGCAGAAGTGGAAGGGCTCCCTGGAGGATCGTCTCACATGTAAGGTAGACATTGCCGGAGCCCTTGAATGGCCTCGACTGAGGCCTCTGGCTTCAGCAAGATCACCTTGGCACTGTTTATTCTTCTTCTTCTTCCTCTTCATACTCTGTTTCTCTTTCTCCTCACCAGTTGGTGAAACCAAGTACATGATTGGCCTTCTATTTCTGAATTGGTTTTGTCAGTGAGGGAGTACAAGTGTACTAGTAAACAATAGCATTATTTTCTCATGGGAGTCACAAAATAGAGATGAACACATGCATTAAATATCATTCTTACCTAAAGGAAGGTTATGACGCCAATATGGATGATGAGGATTGGAACACATATCTCCCTTTGTGCAGTTCCACCGAAATGAATCAACTGTTCCATTCTGAAATTCCAGTTAAACAACACAAAAGTCACTTCTTTTAAGAAGTGTTTTGTGCAGTGCACCAAAAGGTCACAACAGCAACCTGGTGAAATGGATATCCCTGTTTGCACAAAAAGCTACAATGGAAACATTCAGAGTCTCAAACAATTACACGCAATTTTTTTGGCTAAACTTGTCATGGCTTATAACAGTGGCATGGCTTCATTTTACCAGGGGCATTAGATTAAGAACAGCTAAATATTTGGTATAAGGGCATGGGACAGCGGGTGCACCAGCAGTCCAGCACCATGTACCTAACACTACAAAAAAAGACACTTCCGTGATGATACGTGTTTGTCACAGTAGGTCACGTTTTCTGTCATGCATGTACATCCATGACAAATTTATGGCAGAATCAAGATAGTCATACATGTGCTATCGTATAAGTGTTCCATGACATTACCAAAATTATCGTCACGGAAGTGTCCACTTCCATGACGATAAATCGCGCGTCATGGAAGTGCTTTCGTCAAGGGTGACCGACACGTGGCATCCACCGTAACGGAACGCCGTTAAGCTATCGGGTCCAGTTTTGGATCCGGTAACCCGCTAACAGCCCGGACCAATGAGGTTCTTCACGTGTAAAATTCTCATTGGGCAGAGGAAACACGTGTTGGCTCACCATTGGGACAGATGTCATCCATTGATTGGACAGGAGGCGCCTATGATACATCGACACGTGGCACGACCCAACAGAGGTGTGACGCCCCGAGACCGATGTGCCAGGAGTCTTCCAGTTATTCGCTCTCGTTGCCATGTCATTTGCTTGCGTGTTGCATTTCATCTTGTCATCATGTGCATTGCATCATCTGTTTTCAAACTTGCATTCGTAGGTTCTCCCCGTTCCTTCCGTTGTCCGCTCTGAGCCCAGACACTCTTGCACGCGCCCGCGGCATGTCCGAAATTTTATTTTATAAGTGGCCGGAAAATGTTCTCGGAATGGGCTGAAAGTTGGAGTGCGGTCTTATTATAGTGTAGGTAGGCCGCCTGCCAAGTTTCATCGCATTCAGAGTCCGTTTGACGCCCAACGGATAACTATAGCGGCAGTATAGCCGGTTTTTTCGTCGGACGTTTTCGGTCTCCGGAAACCCTGCCAGGCTGCATCTCTCCCCTCTTCTCTCAGACCAACCCGCTCTCCACAGTCCACCTAGGCCCAGCCTACCCTTCTTTGCGCCGTGTATAGACCTCTCATGCGCGTCCGAAACTTCCCCGGACCCGACCCGGGCAGTCGTCACCGTTGGATCTGGATCATCCCCAAACATCTACCAAACATCACCGTTTTCTCATTTGGACTCCCTAGCCTATTTTTCCTGACCATCCGATTTTGATCGGAGGGACAAGATAGCCCCTAACCTAACACGTGATGTATATATATTCGTCCATTCCTAGTCAAACCCTAATTTCCAGGCAACTTGTCCCTCGCGCCGCCGCCAGCAGCATCTTCCTTGGGATCCCACCCGAGCCTATCCACACGCAGCCGCCCTCGCACCACCAGATCCACCACACCACAACCAACAAACCAGTGCAGCTCCCCACCGTCGATCTGGAGCATCAGATCCAGATCGAACGGCCCCGTCGCCCTAGTTCATCCCACAGAGGCTCTGGATCTAGCAGCCCCGTGCAGCGCCGCAAGGCCCGAGCACCTCATCTCCTCCCGTGCCTCCGTCCAGGATGGATCGGGAGCAGCACCTCCCTACGCCAGCTCGCCGGAGCAGAGCTCCTCTCTACCTCGCGCCCCTCCTCTTTTCCTTTCCCCCGTTGCGGTCTCCTCCCTCTCATGTTCTCTCCCTCTCTGTTATTTTTCATAGGAGACCACCATGATGGGAGCCGAGCCCCAAGCTCGCCTTCCAGCAGCAGCAGTCACCGCCGGCCTGCTACCTCGCCTACGTCGCGCCAAGTCCGCCACGGCATCCGCTGCAAGCTCGCCGCCCCTTTGCTTCTGCATCGAGCAGGAGGTCGACGCCCCTGTATTGAACCTGCTACTGCCCTGCATCAGTCCGTCGTCCCGCTCCTGGACCTTCCCTGCGCCCCAAGCTAGTCCCCGTTGACCGCATCACCCGCCGGAGTCGCCGCCTCGCCAAGCTCCGTCGCCGCCGGTGGTCTTCACGTCGAGGAGCCGGAGTTCTTGTCCCCTGCACCGCATCGCGCCTCTGCCGTCCTCTGTTTCACTGGTGGTCGAGCGAGACGACCGCTCGCGTTGACCGCTCCCCCTCCCTCGTTCGATCCAACCAGCACCAAGGTGGCCCGGCCCAGCTCCAGCGCGTGGAAGGCCCAGCCAGATCCGGCCTGTCCAGCCGCATGCCAGTAGGCCTCTTCCACCAACCGGGCTGAGCCCAATGTTAGCAGCGCTCCAGATTCGGCCCAGCTCTATATTTTTTCTGCCTGAACGTTTTTTCCTATTATCCCGAATTGCGCAGTTTTACAGAAAAGACCCTCATGTTCATGCATTTAATAACTGTTGAACCGTGCATCGGATTAAAACAAACTTAATATGTAAAATGCTTAGAATTTTGTGTAGAATAATAATATGCCATTTTCATCTATGTTTAAAATGTTTAAACTGCTATTTGCATTAATTTTCTTAAATAACATGTTAAAATGAATTCTTTCATAACTAAATAACTGTAGCTCGGTTTTAAATAATCTTTATATTTAAATGGGGTAGAAAAATGCATAGTTTAACATGGTGTCATATCTTTGCATGTTTAACAACTCTAAAATATGGTTTAGGGAAGATCATTACCAAACCTAAAATATGCACATGAGGAGTTTCCAGACTTGTTGTTTTGTTGTTCCGGCCTCATTTAAACTTGCCTAGATAGGTAGTTTCATTATGCTTCACCTCTTGCCATGCTAACAACATTTAATATTGTTGGGTACATAAACGAGAGAGAACTAAATAAGTCATGTGGTGTTTCTTCAATATGCAACGGAGTTGCATGTTGAGCTCCACTTAATTTGTAGGATTGTTTGTGCACTTTGCCATGCTTCTTTATACCGGACATGCATCATACTTGATTGTGCATCATGCCATGTATATGTGGTGGTTGTTTATTATGTTGTGTGCTTCTTTCCGGTGTTGCTTCTTCGGGTTGGTTCCGATAACGTCGCGTTTGTGAGGAACCATTCGACTACGTCTGTTTGTCTTCTTCATGGACTCGTTCTTCTTCCTTGCGGGATTTCAGGCAAGATGACCATACCCTCGAAATCACTTCTATCTTTGCTTGCTAGTTTCTCACTCTTTTGCTATGCCTATGTTGCGATACCTACCACTTGCTCATCATGCCTCCCATATTGTTAAGCCAAGCCTCTAACCCACCTTGCCCTAGCAAACCATTGTTTGGCTATGTTACCGCTTTGCTCAGCCCTTCTTATAGCGTTGTTAGTTGCAGGTGAAGATTGGAGTTTGTTCCTTGTTGGAACATGGATATTTTGTTGGGATATCACAATATCTCTTATTTAATTAATGCATCTATATACTTGGTAAAGGGTGGAAGGGTCGGCCTTATGCCTGGTGTTTTGTTCCACTCTTGCCACCCTAGTTTCCGTCATATCAGTGTTATGTTCCCGGATTTTGCGTTCCTTACACGGTTGGGTTATAATGGGAACCTATCGGTGTCAAAACCGGCGGATCTCGGGTAGGGGGTCCAGAACTGTGCGTCTAAGGCGGATGGTAACAGGAGGCAGGGAACACGATGTTTTACCCAGGTTTGGGCCCTCTTGATGGAGGTAAAACCCTATGTCCTACTTGATTAATATTGATGATATGGGTAGTACAAGAGTAGATCTACCACGAGATCAGAGAGGCTAAACCCTAGAAGATAGCCTATGGTATGATTGTATGTTGTAGTTGTTGTGTCCTACGGACTAAAACCCTCTAGTTTATATAGACACCGGAGGGGGTTAGGGTTACACAAGGTCGGTTACAAAGGAGGAGATACACATATCTGTATTGCCTAGCTTGCCTTCCACGCCAAGTAGAGTCCCATCCGGACATGAGACGAAGTCCTCAATCTTGTATCTTCATAGTCTAACAGTCCGACCAATGGAGATAGTTCGGCTGTCCGGAGACCCCCTAATCCAGGACTCCCATAGTAGCCCCTGAACCAGGCTTCAATGACGATGAGTCCGGCGCGCAGCATTGTCTTCGGCATTACAAGGCGGGTTCCTCCTCCAAATATACCACGGAAGAATTTGAATATAAGGATAATGTCCGACCCTGCAAAATAAGTTCCACATACCACCATAGAGAGAATAATATTTCCACAAATCCAATTTGCTGACTTGTTTTGGCAACACGACATTATATCACGGCCTGGTGATTATTCAAACCGTTTCCTTTAACTAGCCCCGCACATAACGCGAGGCAGTTTTTTGACACGTCTTGTCGAAGCAGAGATCGTGTCCCCTTATCATGGGATTCTCATCAATACGGGTGTGGGTAACCCGACTGCGCCATCGATTACGATGCTTGGGGGATAAGCGAGTTTTACCAGGCTAGTGGGGACGCTTAGTTTCGTCCGCCCATATAAAGGAATAAGGATTCACCTTTTCATCCACGCCTTCTTCCTCCTTTGCTCATCCGTTTTCGCACACTCGAGCTCTAGCGCCCAAGTCCGCACTTCGCACCTCAACCTTCCCCAACCATGTCCGGAGTGGGAGGCAGGCGGATGGTCTCCTCCGTCATGAAGGGAGACATCAAGAAGCTGAGGAGAGCCGGATACCTGCCCGACGATGTCACGCACCGGCTCCCAAATGAGGGGCAGCTCATCCCCACCCCCGGGCCCCATGAGAGGGTAGTGTTCCTTACCCATTTCCTCCGTGGACTAGGATTCCCTCTCCACCCATTCGTCCGGGGGCTCATGTTCTACTACGGCCTGGATTTCCACGATCTGGCCCCGAACTTCATCCTCAACATCTCGGTGTTTATCGTTGTGTGCGAGGCCTTCCTCCGCATCAAGCCCCACTTCGGCTTATGGCTGAAGACCTTCAATGTCAAGCCGAAGGTTGTGGGCGGCCGCCAGGCGGAGTGCGGAGGCGCCATGGTGGGCAAGATGCCCAACGTTACATGGCTCGAGGGCTCCTTTGTGGAAACCATAAAGGGGTGGCAGTCGGGGTGGTTCTACATCACCGAGCCGCGTGACCCTGCATGGGCAGTGGCCGCCGAGTTCCGATCTGGCATCCCCACGTGGCTCACCTCCTGGAAAGAGAAGGGCTTGTCCTAGGGTAGTTCGGGAGAGCTGACCGGACTCCAAACATGTATTCAAAACATGGTGAACAAGAAGCTCAAACTCGTCAACGTAGTCTAGGTCATGCTCCACCTCCGGATCCTCCCGTGCCAACAACAGGACTTCAACTTGTGGGAGTTCGACCCGGCGCATCACCGAACTCTGAATAGTCTCTTCGACACAACTCACGAAGATGCCTGGAGGGTGCTGTTCAAAAGCGTCGAGGTCCCCCCTCCCATTACTGAGGATCGCGGATTCAGCATGAAGCGCAAAGCCAGTGCGGTAAGCTGCTTTACCTTTCACATGATACTTATTTTTTATAGATTGACTCCATGTGGGATCTAAACTCCCGTACCTTTGACAGGACTGGCAGGAGACGGCCGGACAGATCGACTGTCCGGCACCTTTGCCCGAAGGCCCAGCAGACGCTCTTCTGGCGAAGATGCTGACTCCGACACCTTATACGGTGCCGGAGAAGACCAAGAAGGCCAAGGGAACCCGAAAGAGTTCTCGACGCCAGGCGTCGTTGGACTCACCGTCTGAGGACTCTACGGCACAATCCTCCCCCGAAGACGAGGAGGCAGAAGAGGATGCTCCCCCTCCAGACAGGGGAGACAAGAAAATGAAGGCCGCCCCAACTAGGGAGGCCGAAGGGTCCAAGAAGGGGAGAACTCTCCTTCTGGACTACTCTACCACCGCCTCCGACGGCGAAGATGAGTGGCTGCCCAGGGCCAAGCCCCTGGGGAAGTCGTAAGTATTCGGATACCAGAGTAAGTCATAGTATTCCTCTGCCGCACTACTTCACCTAACACCGAAATATGATTATGCAGGCCTCCCCGAGCCCGTATCGATGTATCATCGGACGGCTCCCTGGGCTCGTCGGACATGGATAGCGATCCAGTCCCGACCACCACCTCCCCCTATCTTGCGGATGACGCCGAGGTGCTGTCTCACGAGGCACCGGGTCAAGGGGAGACAGTCCCGGAGGCGCCTCAAGGCGGCCTCCCGGACTCCGGGAGCCGAGGGGACAAGGCCCCTGAGAGCTCCGAGTTCGGCCCTCAGCCGAACACTGCGCCGGAACCTCTAGTGGTTCCGGGCTCGGGTAGGCGGCCTCCTTCTAAGAGGGGCAAGACGCCTGTGCTGGTGACCTCTCTCCATCCAGAGGCGCCGGACAATCTGCTGGAAGCACTTCGCAGCGCTTCCATCGACGAGGAGCACCGTACTATTATGAGTGCGGTGGTCCAGTAGGTCCAGTCTGCCAAGAGCGGATTGATTGAAGCCTGTGCCAGCCTTCTAACAGGCTTTGAGGTAAGTGTTTTAAAATATAGGAAAAATATTACCACATAGACAGTAGCCCCTAATGCTTTGTTCAGTGTTCACAAAGAAAAGCCGAACAGAGGATCAAATAATATCGCAGGAGTCTAATATAAGTATGTCAATATGCGTATGCAGGCCTCGCTGCTGGCGTCCGCCGCACTGACTGCGGAGGTCATCGTACTGAAGCAGGACCTTGAGGGGTCCAAGAAAGAGCTCGGCCTTGCCAAGAGGCAGCTCAAGGAGAAGAAGGGTAAGTAATACCCTGTCTATAGATATGTATATATATAAAAGAAGACGCGATTGCAAAATGACAGGATCATCGTATATTTGCCAGGGGCCACGACCGAGGTGACGAACCTGAAGCAAGCGCTAACCAAGGCCGAAGATAAAGCGGCCAAGGAGCGCACCGAGCGGGAAAAACAAGAGGCTCGTGTGGGCGAGGTGCAGCAAGATCTCCAGGCTCTCGTGACGAAGCACGAGGCGTTGGAGCTTGACTCAAAGACGCGAGAGTCTGAGCTTGCCGCGGCCCTCGAGAGCGCAAAGAGTGCCAAGGCCGAGGCCCAAAAGGCCCTCCAGGAGATTGACACGATGAAGAAAATAGCGGCGGGTAAGGCATTCTATATGCAAAGCAAGCATGTGAAAGTAAATTACCGATTATTTACCCGAATTCGGAGCTCTCCAGGAGCATTCGCAGATTTGCCCCGCAGCGTGTCGGATGCCGCACAATTTTACCAGGCCGAGGAGGGAAGCTCAACGGAGAAGCTGTTCTGGTCTCAGTATACTGAGACCGAACACCCAATGCCTCTAAGCGACCAGCTAAAGCAGCTGGTCGAGCTGCACAAGGCGTCCGAACAGGCCATGAAGGGCCTTATAGTCTGGCTGTGGCCTGGCGACGCCCTTCCGAACAGCTACTTCGGCCTGGTGAGGCGGCTTGCGGATGCCTGCCCACGGCTGGAGGTCGTCAAGCGGTCCGTCTGCATCGAAGGTGCACGCCGGGGTTTCGCCCGTGTGAAGGTGCAGTGGGCCAAGCTAGACGCTGTGAAGCTGATCCAGGAAGGGCCACCGCAGGGCAAGGAGCATCGCACCCCCGAGATTTATTATGAGGGTGTCCTGAAGGGTGCCCGTCTTGTAGCGGACGAATGTTCAAAGTATGTAATATTTGAGTAAACTTGCTCGTGTGATCTTGTATGATGAAAACTTGTTTCATATGCGCTATGCAACACTTGTGTGAATTTAAAATATTACCTTCTGTTTGGTCGTTTATCCAATCTGAGAGATGGCTAGTCCTCGGCTTCTGCCCCCATGCCACGAGTGCTGGGGTGTTCGGGATAAACCTGAGCACTCTTGTTCCCATGTTTGGGTCCTTCGAGGGAGGTGCTCAGCACAACGAACAAGGCAACCGGACTAATAATGCTTTATCACTCTCACTTAGCCATAGAATTCTATAATTTTAAATTTCGGCGAAGCCCCTGGTATTCGGAAGGTCGAATTCGGGGCGCGATACACGCCTTTAAGCCGGACAGGGCCGACCCCTCGCCCTAAGCGGCATAAGTCTTTAGGGACTCGAAAACCTCGCCGAACAGCGACCAGTCTCTCGCCTTATCATGACAGTCAGTTTTAGCTTTCTCTACTGAGGTGCTAAGCCCGGCAGAATCGGGGCACAACCACAGTAGTTCTCCTAGCGCTACCTTAGCCGATAGAGCGGAACGTAAGGTACCAAAACATAGGAGCCGGGCAAACCCAACATTTGACCAAAGACATGATTCGGAGCTGATGCATATAATGCTATAAGTTCGGGGTGCCACACTTGTGAAAGTGTTCGGACTTTTCACACCATATTGTGGGGTACGTAAGCCCCTGGTGTATTGGCCGTACCAAAGTGTACGGTTGCAAGGCATCGTTAATGAACACACACACACACACACACACATATATATAAGAAGAATGCAATAATAGTCGTGATGTTATGCATTGTTTATTCAAAAAGGTGCGTTAAAGCAGAATGATACAGACAGTGCGATAAGCAAAGAGTGGGACTATGTCCCTTCCAAGGGCAAGCTGAGGAATAGTATTAAATCAAATTTTCGCTCGTTATTGTAATCCACCTAGGAACTCCGTGGTGTGACGTAGCTTTCTGCCTCCTTGGTTGCTGCAGCATGTGTTCGGCAATAGTGCTGCTGGATAGGGTTTCCAGAGATTAAGGTCCTGAAAAAGAGAAAAATAACCAAACGGGAAGCCCCTAGTGCGGTTTAAGCCGCGTCTTGGGGCGTGCCGCAGTTGTGCCCACCTCCCCATCTATGCCCATGGTATTTTTAATGCGTAATTATGTACGCGTGGCACGAGTTTCACCATTTGGCTGGGACTGGGGTGGGGGCCACATTGCTACGCGAGCTCAGATCGCACCAGGCGGTCTATTTGCCGATTGCTCCGAGCGCGCTTGAAGGTGTCCGGGCCTTGAAACGCCGAACTGGTGGATTGCCTTAAGAGGCTGCTTTGTGCTTCTGCTGTGAGGGCCGCAGTGTGCTCCTCTGTTCGGAGAGAGCGCTCTGTGTTTCCATTGACTGGAATAACCCCACGAGGTCCTGGCATCTTGAGCTTGAGGTATGCATAATGCGGTACCGCATTGAATCTCGCAAATGCAGTTCGCCTGAGAAGTGCATGATAACCACTGCGGAACGGGACTATATCGAAGATTAACTCTTCGCTTCGGAAGTTATCCGGGGATCCGAAGACCACTTCCAGTGTAATTGAGCCTGTGCAATGGGCCTCTACGCCTGGAATGACGCCTTTGAAGGTCATTTTTGTGGGTTTGATCCTTGAGGGGTCTATACCCATTTTGCGCACTGTGTCCTGATAAAGCAGGTTCAGGCTACTGCCTCCATCCATAATGACTCGAGTGAGGTGAAATCCGTCAATGATTGGGTCCAGAACCAGTGCGGCGAATCCGCCATGACGGATACTAGTGGGATGGTCCCTGCGATCGAAAGTGATCGGATAGGAGGACCATGGGTTGAACTTTGGGGCGACTGGCTCCAACGCATATACGTCCCTGAGTGCACGCTTCCGCTCCCTCTTGGGGATGTGGGTTGCGTATATCATGTTCACCGTCCGCACTTGTGGGGGAAACCTCTTCTGTCCTCCGATGTGTGGCTGCCGGGGCTCCTCCTCATCATCGCTATGTGGCCCCTTGTCCTTGTTTTCGGCAATTAACTTTCCGGCCTGCTTGAACACCCAACAATCCCTGTTGGTATGATTGGCTGGCTTTTCTGGGGTGCCGTGTATTTGACACGAGCGCTCGAGTATACGGTCCAAGCTGGACGGACCCGGCGTACTTTGTTTGAATGGTTTTTTCCGCTGACCGGGTTTAGAGCCTTTGAATCCGGCATTGACTGCCGTATCCTCGTTATTATCGCTGTTAATGCGGCGCTTATGTTTGTTGTGACGTGACCTGCTATTGCCATCCTTGGTATCCGAAGTACCATGGTTCTTTGATATGTTATTACTGCCAGCCAGCCAGCTGTCTTCTCCTGCACAAAAGCGGGTCATGAGTGTCATGAGGGCTGCCATAGATTTTGGCTTTTCCTGACCAAGGTGCCGGGCTAGCCATTCGTCATGGATGTTGTGTTTGAAAGCCGCTAGGGCGTCTGCATCCGGACAGTCGACGATTTGATTTTTCTTTGTTAGGAACTGAGTCCAGAATTGCCTGGCCGATTCTTCTGGCTGCTGAATTATGTGGCTCAAGTCATCGGCATCTGGTGGCCGCACATAAGTGCCCTGAAAGTTGTTAAGGAATGCGGCTTCCAGATCTTCCCAACAGCTGATGGACTCTGCTGGCAAGCTGTTAAGCCAATGCCGCGCTGGTCCCTTGAGCTTTAGTGGGAGGTATTTGATGGCGTGTAAGTCATCACCGCGGGCCATGTGGATGTGGAGGAGGAAATCCTCGATCCATACTGCGGGATCTGTTGTGTCGTCGTATGATTCAATATTTACAGGTTTGAAACCTTCTGGGATTTGATGATCCATTACTTCGTCTGTGAAGCATAAGGGGTGTGCGGCGCCTCTGTACTGGGCTATATCGCGAAGCAGCTCGAATGGGTCTTGCCCGCTGTGTTCGGCCTGACCGGATTTACTTTTACTGTATCCGGCGTGACGTTTATCGTCTCGCATAGTGGCGCGCCCTCGTGATCCATAGATCGATCTTGCATGCTTTGCTTTGTCCTACAATATGTCTCGCAGGTCTGGCGTATCTCCCCATGCCTTTTTATTTGAATGGCGTCGGGGTGCAGGCTGAGTTTTTGGCTGGAATGCCTCTCTATCGCGGCCATGAGGTGGCCGATCAGCCGAATCATATGCTTCTTCCTCCAGTCGGGGTAGCAACCTGTACTTTGGGTAACTCTTGGAGGGGCGCTCGAGTTTATATTCCTCAGCCGCGAGGACTTCAATCCATCTGTCAGCTAGCAGATCCTGATCATCTTGAAGCTGCTGCTGCTTTTTCTTAAGGCTATTTGCCGTGGCTATAAGCCGGTGTTTGAAGCGCTCTTGTTCGACGGGATCCTCTGGCACAACGAATTCGTCATCGCCGAGGCTTGCCTCGTCTTCGGAGGGGGGCATGTAATTATCATCCTCCTTCTCTCCATCTACCGCTCTCTCAGGAGGGCTGGCTCCTCCATCCTCCTGCTCTGAATCTTGCTGGAGGGGATTGTTGTTGTCTTCAGCACTATCCGGAGTGTTATTATCTCCTGTGCCGGTATCACCACTTTTGCTTTGGCGGGACTCAGAGCGGCATCGCTGACGTCGGCGCTTGGGTTGCTTCTTGGAGGGGTCATCCTCCGCTATCTCGTGGCCATTGCCTTCTTTGGGTGTATCCACCATGTATATATCGTATGATGAGGTGGCTGTCCAGTGCCCTGTGGGCAGTGGATCATCTTCGTTTCCCGCATCGTCGTCCATACCGTCGATGTCTTCGGAGTCGAAGTCGAGCATGTTGGTTAAGTCATCGATAGTGGCTACTAAGTGGGTGGTGGGTGTGCCGTGAATTTCTTCGTCGTGCGCATCCCAGTCCTGCCGGACATAGTTCGGCCAGGATCCTCCTGACAAGGAGAGAGACCTTAATGAGTTATGTATGTCGCCAAAGGGCGAGTGCTGAAAAATATCCGCGGAGGTAAACTCCATGATCAGCGCCCAATCGGATTCGATGGGAACAGGCCCGGGCGGTTCGGAGTCCGTGGCCGGAGAAGGATCTGGCAGTTTAACAACACGACTCTTGTGCAAGGTAAGGTTGATGTTTGGCTCGATCGCCGCTGAGGGTAAGGCCTCCGTGGCGGGGTCCATCGACCCATCCATGGACGGCGCAACTGGCTCCGAATTGAGGGTCGGAGCGGCTGCCTGTGCGATCTCCTGGACACTGTCCGATGGTAGAGCTAAATCATACTCATCGTGACCGCGTGACACACAAGGCAGAGGCTCGAATCCATCAAAGATCAAGCCTCCACGGATATCGACCGTGTAGTTTACGCTTCCAAACCTGACCTGGTGGCCAGGGGTGTAACTTTCAATCTGCTCCAGATGGCCAAGCGAATTGGCTCGCAGTGCAAAGCCGCTGAAGACGAAGATCTGTCCGGGGAGAAAAGTCTCACCTTGGACTGCATCGCTGATAGTAGGAGCCATCAAGCCTAACGGCGATGACACAGAGGAACTCTCAATGAAAGCACCAATGTCGGTGTCAAAACCGGCGGATCTCGGGTAGGGGGTCCCGAACTGTGTGTCTAAGGCGGATGGTAACAGGAGGCAGGGAACACGATGTTTTACCCAGGTTCGGGCCCTCTTGATGGAGGTAAAACCCTACGTCCTGCTTGATTAATATTGATGATATGGGTAGTACAAGAGTAGATCTACCACGAGATCAGAGAGGCAAAACCCTAGAAGCTAGCCTATGGTATGATTGTATGTTGTAGTTGTTGTATCCTACGGACTAAAACCCTCCGATTTATATAGACACCAGAGAGTGTTAGGGTTACACAAGATCGGTTACAAAGGAGGAGATACACATATCCGTATTGGCTAGCTTGCCTTCCACGCCAAGTAGAGTCCCATCCGGACACGAGACGAAGTCTTCAATCTTGTATCTTCATAGTCTAACAGTCCGGCCAATGGAGATAGTCCGGCTATCCGGAGACCCCCTAATCCAGGACTCCCATAGAACCCCTTGACAATTCGCATTGAATAAAACTCCTCCAGCAAGGCCCAACATTGGTTTTACCATTTGCCACCTAGCCTCTTTTTCCCTTGGGTTAGGCCAGCCCAAGGGTCATCTTTATTTTAACCCCCCGGGCCAGTGCTTGTCTAAGTGTTGGTCCAAACTGAGCGATGTCCGGAGCTACCAGGGGCAACTCTGGGCTAGCCCACCCGACGTCTGGCTCATCCGGTGTGCCCTGAGAACGAGATATGTGCAGCTCCTATCGGGATTTGTCGGCACATCTGGGTGGCTTTGCTAGTCTTGTTTTACCACTGTGGAGGATGTCTTGTAACCGGGATTCCGAGTCTGGTCGGATTGTCTTGGGAGAAGGAATATCCTTCGTTGACCGTGAGAGCTTGTGATGGGCTAAGTTGGGACACCCCTACAGGGATTTGAACTTTCGAAAGCCGTGCCCGCGGTTATGGGCAGATGGGAATTTGTTAATGTCCGGTTGTAGAAAACCTGAAGTTGATCTTAATTTAAAATACATCAACCGCGTGTGTTACTGTGATGGTCTCTTTGCGGCGGTGTCCGGGAAGTGAACACGGTGTTGGAGTAATGCTTGACGTAGGTTGTTCTAGGATCACTTCTTGATCATAGTGGTTTGATCGTGCTTTTGCCTTCTCTTCTCGCTCTCATTTGCGTATGTTAGCCAAGAAATATGCTAGTCGCTTGCTGCAGCTCCACCTCATACCTTTTACCCTACCTATAAGCTTAAATAGTCTTGATCGCGAGGGTGTGAGATTGCTGAGTCCCCGTGACTCACAGATACTTCTAAAACCAGATTGCAGGTGCCGTTGAACCGTGCAGGTGGCGCAACCGAGCTCAAGGAGGAGCTTGATGAAGATCGTGTTCATTATGTTGTTTCGTTTCCAGTTGATCAGTAGTGGAGCCCAGTCGGGACGATCGGGATCTGTGTAGCATTTGGGGTAGTCTTCTTTTATTTTGGTTCCGTAGTTGGACCTTGACTGTATCTGGTTGATGTAATGCTTTATTCATGTAATTGTGTGAAGTGGCGATTGTAAGCCTACTATGTATCTCTTTCCCTTATGTATTACATAGGTTGTGTGAAGATTACCGCACTTGCGACATTGCTTATAATGCGGTTATGCCTCTAAGTCGTGCTTCGACACGTGGGAGATATAGCCGCATCGTGGGCGTTACAAGAGGCCCATTCTGGTGAAAAGGCTGGCCCGTTTGACTTGGTCAAAAGGTAACGGGCCAGCCCGCGGAAAGCCTATTAACGTCATGTTCGTATGTAGCCCATTTACGGCCCGCTAACCCACGGCCCATTACGGTCTATCCGAATTAAGCCCAGTAGCTTCATCTAGGCCTTCCAATATGATTCCAGCCCGTTGTAACTTCCGTCCCATGTATGGCCCATGATGTCTTTCGGCCCAAACGAGACCATTTGTAACTCTTGGCCCATTAACGGGCCATGGTGAATCTGGCCCGCAATGAACAGTGTACCCCTTTATACCCATTAACGACCCATTATTCCATTGGGCCGTTTCCAACCCGTGTTATCTTTCGGCCTTCTCAGGGCCCATTTATTCTTGGGATCATTTCCAGCATTCGGCTACTTACAGCCCGTCACTGGCCTTTTCTGCCTGTGGGCCAAATTCAGCCCGCGGTTACAATCGGCCCGTTTGCGGCCCGTTACTCCGTTGGGCCGTTTTCATAATGTCATCAAATACGGCCGATTAATGACGGCCTATTATTATCGGCCCCTGAACGGACGATTCCAAATCTAGCCCGTTTACAGCCCATAATGCGGTCTGTTATTGGCCCATGTTTGGCCTGTCGATCATACGACACGTAGAAGGCCCATTGATGCTACGACCCATAGAAGGCCCATTCTTTCTATGGCCCTGAGAAGGCCCATTGTTTCTACGTCCCGTAGGAGGCCCATGGTAACTACAGTAAATATGTAGCCCATGGTTATTGTGGCCTAGTTTAAAAAAATAGGTTATTGCGGCCACTAGCAAACCGCAGAAAAAGAACAACACTGACTACAAGCAAACAAATAAACAAGACAACAAGGAAATAAATAAGAAAGCAACTTACACTAGGCTATCACGGCTATTACACATATTACATCAACTGGGCATCAAAGTTCGCCACCAGTGCAAATATAGGGAACAAAGCAACATATCATATACACTGGTTGTCAAAGTTGGCGACCAGTGCAAATAAACGCCGCAGCAAAACAAGTCCAGAACTGAAACCACTTCAAAAGATCTCAAGAAAAAATATCCTGGGTACCCATAATGCTGGCGAGATGCTTAGCAAGCTTATTAACTTTCTCTTGTTTGGTGCTTAAATCCTCCAACGCTTGCTGTTGCACCAGAAAGTATGCATCTGAATTCTACAGGGACTTCCTCAGTCCTTCAGCTTCCTGTCGCAGCACATCTGATCGATGTATTTCAACTTCTCAAGAAGATGAACTGATTCAGGTAGCGAGTTCGAAGAGCTTGTGCCAGCAGTAGCGGCCAGTAACTCGAACACCACATCAAGACAGGACTTTTGGGTTCTCTCACTGGCGTCAAGGTAATTTTTATCAGCTTTCTTGGAGACCAACAAGGATGTCTCACTATCTTGAACCTTATCTGCATTACTTCCTTTACCATTGCATAACAGGGTACTATTCTCCAATATTTTTTCTGCATTCTAAAAGGGAAACAAGCAGACACATCACAGGTTTACCATGTTGTATATGAAACTCATTTTGGTAAATCAATTTAGTAGTAAAGTGCACATGATAACAGCATGAAACAAACATATATCTATGTACCATGGTCACTTTCTGGTCTATATCATTCTAGTTTTTGTTGCCAAATCAAGATAGAGACACAGTTCAAATACTATTTGTTCAAGACAAAGCAGAATAGACAAAATATAAGTGTGGGAAATTATAGAGCAATAACAACACTGTAATGTGCATGACATGAGAACATAAGTGTTCATTCAATTGAAACTGAAATCAACATAGAGCAAGTTACAACAACAAACCAGATAAAGAAACGGGTTTAAAACATACCTGTTGCGCCATTGGAGTTTCAATTCCATCCTTCAAATTTGAAAATAGTTGGTCTGAGTAAATACAGTGATGCAAGAGCAAAGGAGTATGAACCATAGCTACAGAACCTGACCTGAGAACAATTCTTCTTCTGCTTTAAGCATTGAGTTGGGATTCGGAGTGGTGGTCCTCGTTGTTGGATTTCGGGTTCCGGCAGACCCTTGAGGTTCGAACACTAGGGTGCGCGTGGAGATTTCGCCTTCTACCTACCTGCGCCCCTCCGCCTCGCTAAGATCTAAGCTATGGAAAGAACAGCACAAGAGACACAGGGTTTATACTGGTTTGGGCCACCGTTGTGGTGTAATACCCTACTCCAGTGTGTGGTGTGGTGGATTGCCTCTTGGGCTGGTGATGATGAGTAATACAAGGAAGAACAGCCTCGCGAGGGTCTGTTCTTGGCTGAGGGGATGAACTGCTAGGAGGAGTTCAGTCACCCTTCTCTCTCTCTCTCTTCTCGATCTCAAACCCCCTCTACCCTGGGGGTGGCTAGTCCTATTTATAGGCAAAGGCCCTGGGCCTCTTCCCAAATATTGAGCGGGAAGGGCACCAACAATTGGCCATTTTGAAGGGGAACATCTAGTACACTTATCCTGACTAAAGTTGGTCCTCGCCTGCCAAAGGCTCTGGTGGTGACGCTGGCTTGGGCTCCACAATGACTTCCTTCCCGCCGTTGGGCCGGTCTTGGTCTCGTTGCACCGAAACGGGTGCCTTTGCTTGATGCTCTCGCTTGCGCTTGGTCCCTTTGCACCAAAGAGGAAAGGAGGACACTGCGCGAGCTGGCGCCCGCCTGGCACCCTTGGTCGTCATGGCTTGCGTCACGGGCACCTCGTGAGGTACCCCGCCTTGATCTCTCCACCTCCTCGCGAGCCGGCCTGATGAAGCCGTGCCTGAGGAAGCTCCGTGTCGTCCGCCCCGCGAGGCTTGGCCCCTCGCAAGGGTCTTGGGTCTGTGTTGATGAAGATGGGCCATGCTGGGCCCCCCTTTGAGCCACGCCGCAGGCTGCAGGCAGGCAAGTCTGGGGACCCCCGTTCCCAGAACGCCAACAGTAGCCCCCGGGCCCAAGGCGCGCCTGGACTTGGCCGTGCAGGGAGGCGAAAGGGCAAGGGCGAAGCGCCACGGCCCTAACAGCCTGCGGCCTTGGGCGCCACGTGGTGGTTGATTGGGCGTGGGCGGCACTATTCCCCCACGCCCCCCTTATTTTGCGCCATGCTAGGCGGACTCGTAGTCGTACACAGCCGCCCCCCTTTCTGTCGCTCGAGCGCCCTCTGTCCTTCCTCCGCTCGAACTCCAGCTTCTGTTTTCAACCCAATTTCGAACCTTCCCCCCTTCCCATCGCCATGGCTCCGACGAAGAAGGGAAGAGGGAAGAAACCCATGCCTCCGCCTTACTCGCCGCCGTTGGCGGCCCCCGCCGAGGGCTTAGGCAAGGTCAGCTCGGCTTTGGCCACTATCTTCAACGAATGCGGGAGGACGACGGCCTGGCCCGCGTCTCACTTCTCCATCGATAGGATAGTCACCGAGGTCCAGTATTTCGCTGACGCCCTGTGGGCGGGTCTGGTTCCCCCCTTTTCTGATTTCTTCAATGCCGTGCTTTCCCACTATCAGATCCACATGATGCATCTGGGTCCTGAATCCATCACCCTTCTTTCGGTCTTCGCCTTTGTTTGCGAGGCAATGATGGGCATCCTTCCTTCGGTTGCCTTGCTGCGCCACTTCTTCTCTCTGTGCCTTGTCGACCCTACCCAATGCTGGGCATGCGTGAGCTTCGCTGCCGCATCTGAGACAGCGGCCTCAGGGATTGACTTCAGGCTCCCTCTGCCCGCGGCTGGGTTCCGCGAGCGGTGGCTGTATGTGGATGCAGGGGTGCCCAGCCCCCTGCTATCGAAGCCAACTTCGCCTGCTGTCCCCAATTCGGGCTGGGGCCAGGAGACGCTTGAGAGCCCCCGACTCGTCTTCGTCTGGCACCGCTTCGCGTTATTGAGGTCGCTTGGCGTGACAGCGCCCAAGGTGGTGAAGGAGTTCCTGCTTCGCCGCATTGCTCCTCTCCAACGCCACTCCTACCGGATGTGGGCCTTCAGCGGGCGTGATGATCGTATGAGGCTCTAGGAAGAGGACCTGATGCCTGAAGTGCTGAGGACAGTGCTCTTGATCCTGACTGGGGACCCCAACCCTGGCAGCATCTAGTAGGGAGGGGCCTTGCTGTACCTCTGCCAAAACAGGGGCGATTTTGTGAATCAGATGCCTATCTTTGATGAGTGGGGGCCGCGCCCCGCCGGCCTCCAGGATCTCGCGAGAACCCAGTGACGGTGACTGCCCTTCAAGTCGGCCAAGGCGACTCTTCCTCAAGTGGCGGAGCAGGGAGGCATGAGGCGCCAGAGGCCGAGGGGGCTCCCGGCGGGGTGACAGCGCCGAGCGATGCTCATGAGGGAGCAGCTCTTGGGGCCCGTGCCGCTGAGGCTGAGGGTGGCAAGCAGCTGCCCTCAGTGCCTACGACTGAGGCCCCTAAGGCTCCAGCCGCTTCTCTTGGCGAGGCGATTGGCAGCGCGCCTCAGGCAGGCGCCCCTGACGCGGATCGCCATGACGCTCTGTCTTCGTCGCAGGTTGATCCCTGCGCTCAACTCTTGGGCCGCTTCCGCGTGGAGAAGGGAGGCCCTGGGCGACGATTACCCTTGTCGCCTGCTGAAGCGTAGGAAGTACTTCGCCACTCATGAGTAAGCCGTCTCCTTTCCCAGCTCCCGATCCTTCTGTTGCTTTTACTGATCCTTGCTCCACAGGCCCCTTCCAGCAAAGCCCGCGGAGATGGCTGAGGCGCCGTCCCCCTTGGCTTCGCCCCCTCCACCATCCTCAAGCACTCCGAGCAGTAGATCCCTTGTGGTGAGGGCGATCGGAGAGGCGAACCGTCCCGAGGCGCATCGTGGCCCTGCGCACCTCGCGATCCTCCTTCGTGGGCCTTCTCGTGGCATAGCCAGCCTGCCGTGGGCTTCTCGCCTGGTCGTGGACTGCGATTGGCTGAGGCGCTCCCTGCGCTCTTCATTTGGGGACGGGCTAGCTCCAGGCCGGGCTTCTGGCGTGGCGTGCCTGGCCGTCGCGAGGGTGCCAGCCCCCAGCCCCCTGCCCGGAGGGGGAGTGCTGATTCATGGCCCCCAGCGCTTGCTTGGGGCAGATGGTGGTGTGGAAGACGTGCTCGAGCGTGCCCGGGAGCGTCGCGCTCTTCGCCAAGGATTCCTTCGAAGGGCGGCTGACGCGGTGAGCCTGCTTGGCGAGGAGCTTGCTGATGAAGACGCGCGCCTTGAGGCCGAGGGCCTGCGCCTGGCTGCAAAGAGGCGCGAGCTGGAGGGCACCATCGCCCTTGCACGCCGTCAGCGCGACCTTGACGACGCAGAGGCCAAGGCGTTGCTGGTGGCCTCTCGGGAAGCCCTATCTTGGGCCGCTGAGGAGGCCCGGGAAGCTGACCGGCGGCGAGAGGTGGCGGAGGAGCGGGCTCGGGAGCTCCTGGCCTGGTGCCACTCACTGGAGGAGCAAGTGGAGCTGCGCGAGGCAGCCCTCGCGTCGATGAAGGTGGCCTCTGGTGACCCAGCAGAGCTCCAGAAGCGTGAGGAGGAGCTGACACTGGAAGCCGCCGAACGTACCCGCGAGTACGAGCGTCTGGAGACGAGGGAGCGCTTGGTGACGCAGGCGGAGGATGATGTCGCTACACGAGAAGCCCGTGTCCTGGAGGAGGTCAAACATCGGGTGGCGATGGCGCGCTTGAACCTCGAGCATGAGTTCAAGGAGAAGCTGGGGTTGATCCGGGCCGAGGCTGAAGGTAGGACTGCTGCCTTCAGGGCCAAGCTGGAGGAAGCAACGCGGCGGGCCGATGCTTTTCGGGCCGCCCTCGAGGTAGCGCAAGGGGAGTCAACCACCTCCCAGGCCGAGGTGCTCCTTCTTCGCCAGCGGGTGGAGGAGGCTGAGGTCGTCGTGCGCCAGAATGCGGACGAGATACGTCAGCGGCGGATCCTGGAGCATGAGCACGGCCCCATGCTCACCACGCTCCGGGAGAGAGCCAACACAGCCTTGGGCAACATCTGCGAGGCGGCTGTTGGCGAGCCGCACGCAGTCAACTATGCCAACAACCTTCAGTTCTTCACCCACGTGGTGACGCAGTTGGAGGCGCGGTCGGTCAGGGCTGACAGGTTGGTGGAGGAGAGGAGCCGCGCCCTGCTCGGGCGCGGCTTTTCTCGCGTCTTCAGCCATCTCCGGAACATGGATCCCCACTTCGATTTCGACGCCGCCATCGCCCCAGTCCCCCAGGCCGCCCGAGACGACCTGGCGCTTGAGTGGGAGACAATGTGGATGCTCTTGTCAGGGCCTTCGCTTCAGACAACGACGGCGTGATCGTGGCTGCCGATGAGGGCGGTGTGGTGAATGGCCCTGCCGCCGCTGGCGGCGACACAGGCAGCGATGGCGAGTCTAGCAACGCCAGCAACGGTTCGGGTGGTGCTCCTGAGGACGCATTGGGGGATTTATCCGACTGATTGTGCATCGTTCCTGCTTCCTTACCATGCATGAATAGAACTCAGGTTTTGGCCTGATGGCTGTGAGAGCATTTTGGAGGGGGGGGGGCCCTCATGTAAAACTTGTGTTCATCGTATTAGTAGACGTTACATTGCCCATGCGCCCGCGCCAAGTGGTTGGCTTAAGCGACGCGCTGGTCGGCTAGTTTACCTTTGTCCCGTGTGGGCCCTGAGGTAGCCTGTGGGTGGCTGTGGTGTCCCGAGTGTTCCCTGATCGAATCCGTAGGATCTGCAGTAAAAAAACCCTCCTGAGAGGACACGGCGGTGGCAGTCTGGGCTGCACGCAAGCTAGGCCTGACCCGGCTCGCGAGGGGCTCATGAGGGGAGGCAGCTGAGGCGAAGTGGTAATCAAAACGCGAGAAATTGCTCGAACGAGACTAAGCACCCCTTCCCCAAACACATGCAAATCTCAAATTCGAATCCAACTTAAATCCAGCGGGGGAAAGTGACAACCAAAGGGAAAAGCAATGAAAGCAGACAAAAGGCCGCGTCCGGCACCTAATCTAGTCTTGGACGTCTTCTCACCAGCGTGGAGCTAAGTGCTGCCACTGGGCGTGGGAGGGAGCCCCAGGGCCTGAGGCCAGCACCCCTGAGACTCCGGGGCGTGTACAGCCCCACTCATTATTACGTGAGAGTGTCACGGGGAGGCGAGCTTCATAGGCACTGGGCCTTCTTCACAGGTACTGGCCTTGCTTCATATCGCCAGACGAGGGCCCCGCCTTGCGCCACACTCTAGTGCCATCAACGACGACCGGAAACCAGGACGCCGCCGATGGGGTAGAGCGGTCGCCAGCGGTTACCCCGACGACCACGGGTCCTCCGCCAGGGGCAGGCCCTGAGGCACCTCCCCAGCAGAGGGCCGACCTCCTGAGAACACCTTGCTCCGAATGCCGCGGTGGTGATGTCGGATCTCGGCCCCTCTCCTGCAGCCCCCCTGCACCCTCCTCCTGAGGGGTAGGAGACTGTGGGAGCGAGGCAGCTGCTCGCTGTGGCGACCTGCACCTCCTGCGATCCATGATTAGCGTATGCCTGCTCCTAAGGAAATAGTGGTACCCGATAATCACTGCCTCCGGCGTGGCCGGTGGGACCGTCCTGGGGCTCCTGGAAGAGCTTAGCTTCTGGCGCCTCGCCCCCCGGCTTGGGCTGAGGAGCGAGCCTTGTTCGCCCTCATGAGGGTGCCCTTGGTCCATCATGTGGGGCACGTATTCTTCTGGCGCCATCATCCCGAAGGCCACGCCGTAGTGCTCCGCGTGCCATGCAGCTCTGCTTGACGCGCCCACCGTGGGGTGGTAGCGCGGCTGTCCACTAGGGCCGTGGGTCACGTCGAGTCCTTCTTCTTCGCAGACCGGGAGCGGGGACAGCGCCGCCGCTGGTCCGGTGCCGACAGCTTTGCTGGCGTTGGAGTAGCCTTGGAGCCCGCGGGCGCGCGCGGAGCCCCCGCGCGGGCCGCCCTGGGCTTGAGATGGGAGCTGGGTGCAGAAGGGGTGAGCCCCCGAGGCGGCGAAGCCCAGGAGCTCTACCACCCGCTCCAGCAGCACGTCGCGGCCGCCCTCCAGTAGCCTGCACTACAGCAGCTCTCGGGCCACCGTGAGTGCGGCCCTCGAGTTCGCCTGCTCCCGGCGGGTGTACGGTGTCGTGGTCGCGGCGTGATTGGAGGCCCTTGCTACGGACCGCGCCTGCCGCGGTGTAAGAGCTGTCGAAGCCTATCCGCGTCGCCCGCGGCCCGCAGCGCCCTGCGGACCGCGAGCTGCCTGGGGCATGGCGTCGCCCGAGGCGAGCGGCTCTGTGCTGGCGGGCCACGCCGCCCAAGGATCTGGATTGCCCGCCTGGTCGCTGGACATGGTGATGACGACGTGATGGGACACGAAGCGGTAGAAGGTGGATTCCAGCGCACCCCTACCTGGCGCGCCAAATGTCGGATTTCGGATTCCAGCAGACCCTTGAGGTTCAAACACTGGGGTGCGCACGGAGATTTCGCCTTCTACCTATCTGCGCCCCTCCGCCTCGCTAAGATCTAAGCTATGGAAAGAACAGCACAAGAGACACATGGTTTATACTAGTTCGGGCCACCGTTGTGGTGTAATACCCTACTCAAGTGTGTGGTGTGGTGGATTGCCTCTTGGGCTGGTGATGATGAGCAATACAAGGAAGAACAGCCTCGTGAGGGTCTGTTCTTGGCTGAGGGGATGAACTGCTAGGAGGAGTTCAGTCACCCTTCTCTCTCTCTCTCTTCTCGATCTCGAACCCCCTCTACCCTGGGGGTGGCTAGTCCTATTTATAGGCAAAGGCCCTGGGCCTCTTCCCAAATATTGAGCGGGAAGGGCGCCAACAATTGGCCATTTTGAAGGGGAACATCTGGTACACTTATCCTGACTAAAGTTGGTCCTCGCCTGCCAAAGGCTCTGGTGGTGACGCTGGCTTGGGCTCCACAATGACTTCCTTCCTGCCGTTGGGCCGGTCTTGGTCTCGTTGCACTGAAACGGGTGCCTTTGCTTGATGCTCTCGCCTGCGCTTGCTCCCTTTGCACCAAAGAGGAAAGGAGGACACTGCGCGAGCTGGCGCCCGCCTGGCACCCTTGGTCGTCATGGCTTGCGTCACGGGCACCTCGTGAGGTACCCCGCCTTGATCTCTCACCTCCTCGCGAGCCAGCCTGATGAGGCCGTGCCTGAGGAAGCTCCGTGTCGTCCGCCCCGCGAGGCTTGGCCCCTCGCGAGGGTCTTGGGTCTGTGTTGATGAGGATGGGCCGTGCTGGGCCCCCCTTTGAGCCACGCCGCAGGCCGCAGGCAGGCAAGTTTGGGGACCCCCGTTCCTAGAATGCCGACACTCGTGCTTTGGGCACTACAGTTCCCTTACTAACTGCTCGTGTTTGGGTGCTTTGTGGTGGAGACGGTGCTGTGTCAACTAGAACTGGGTTACTATCTGCTGGGGTTGGGGTTAGAAGGGGTGTAGCTGGTTCTCTGTCCAACTGGGTTAGGGTACAGTCTGTGAGAGTCTGGGTTATGTGTGGTGGGGCTAATTCTTGGGCAAGTACAACCGTGGTTCTATCTGCATCAACTGGTAGCACTATCTTTTCTAAAGACCGAACTTTTACTCCCTTAGATACTGCCATCACCCTCTCCAATTCAAATGGCTGATAAACAAGAAAATTAATTGAATGTACAGACATTGTATGATAGACATGTGGAATGGATAGTGGGGAATAAAAGAGGGCATGAAATAATTCACATTTATGTTGTCTAACCAAACATGATAGCATGGCACAATTTCACATATATGATGGCTAACTAAACAGGATAGCATGACACAATTTCACATTATGATGGCTAACTAAAAAAGATGGAAAGACATTGTTCAAAATATGATTACTATGTAAACAGGATGACATGATATAACTATATAATGTGTTTATTAAATAGGATGGCATGCCATAATTCACATACATGCCGCCTATGGAAACATGATAGCATGATATAATTCCTTGATAGAATGACATAATTCAAAATATGATGACTGTAAACACTAAACAAGATGAGATGATATAACTATATGATGTTTTTATTAAATGGGTTGCCATGCCATAATTCAGATAGATGCTGCGTATGTAAACATGATGGCATGATATAATTCAAATATATGATTTGTATAGTCAGCAAGTAAGCAGATGGCAATCCATATATGATGTAAAAACTAAGCAATGCAAGACAACATGCATGACATGGGTAATATAACCCTGCCAAGTTTGAGCATAGACCTTAGGGGGAAATAGGACTGGTCATCAGTCTCTGAATCCTCCTCCGAGGAGCTCTCTGTATCCAGCAAAATGTCTGCTTCAGCAGGTAGCATTGTCTGCTCGAAATACCTTTTTTCACTCCAGATACTTCCACCACCGCTTCAAATGGCTGATGCGCAGGAAGAGTAGTTGAATATACAAACGTTGTCGACAAACAGAACATGTAATACAAAAAATGATAGCATGATATAATTCACATACATGATGATTGGCGAACATGGCATTGCATAATTCACATATATAATGCCTTTGCAACAAGATAGCATTGCATAATTCACATATATAATGTCTTGCAACAAGATGGCAATGCATAATTCACATATATGGTAATTAGACACTAAACAGGTGGCATTCACACAAAGCATGTCTAAACTAATCAAATGACATAGCAATGCAATACACCATACGCACGATATGAGCAACATAACCCTGCCAAGTTAGAGTATACACCTCGGGGGGAAATAGGACTGGTCATCTGTCTCTGAATCCTCCCCTGAGGAGCTATCCGTAACCAGCGAGATATGTGCTTCGTCAGATAGCATAGTCTGCTCTGAAGACCTTGTTTTCACTCCAGAATTTTCCATCACCGTGTCAAATGGCTGATGCACACGAAGAGTAGTTGAATGTACTAACATTGTTGACAAATGTAATATGTAACAAAAAAAGGATGGCCTAATATAATTCACATATAAGATGACTGGCTAAGCAGGATGGCATTGCAAAATTCACATATATGATGCCTAGCTAAACGATGAATAAACTAAACAGATGGCATTCACACAAAGCATGTCTAAACTAAGCAGTTGACATATTTGATGTATAAAGTAAGCAATGCAAGGCACCATATGCATGATATAACCAACATCAGCATGCCAAGTTAGAGCGAAGACCTCAGGGGGTAAATATGAGTGGTCTTCTCCTTCTGAATCCCCCTCAGAACAGATATCTTCCTCTCCATTACAATCCAAAAAAGGTGGAGGGGGGCTGCCTTTGCGCCTACCATGGAGCGATGTCTGCATGAAATTTTATTGCCACGCAAGGCTCGTCTCTTTATCTCTACATGTTCATTTCCATTGTGTACAATAACTGACATGCATAGGAATAAAACATAGTGAGATTATGTAAGGAGTGCATGCATAAATCCAGAGTGATGGTAGCAACCTGTGAATAGACCCAAAACCAATGATAGCAGGCAGATAATGGCTTCAGTTAAAAAATACAGATAATGGCTTCATTACTGTTGTTTCCCACCCAACATGAAACTCATAGTAGACACCAGAGATTAACCAGATAGTAGATATATACTATTGATTGCGGCCCCGATATGTACACCACAACCATTTAAAAACTCAAGTTTGACCATTAGTTTGGAGCTGAGTCTAGTCGATGAACAGGACGATAAAGTAGCATGGAATATTAAGCGATGCATAACGTAAGCAGACACGAAAGAGTGCGACCTCTCTTGCGGACCCATGTAGTCATCGAGGTCATCTGCTCGGTTGATGATGGTAATGCAGTTGTCGTGGCTGCCGGCGGCGGGGAAAAAGATCTGAGGCGGCGAAAGACAGTCTGGAGGCCGGATCCCTGCTGTGCTGGACCCTTCTGTTGTTGGAGCAGCTGAGCTTGGGTGGACGACGGCGCAGCAGGAGCAGGACAAACAACACAAGGTTTTCTTTGACAACTATCCATAAAAGAAGTAATTCTGTAAGGGCTCGTTTGAATTGGAGGATTCTAACAATGCAGGGATAGGAAATACACAGTAATAGGATAGGAATGCACATGCAAAACAGAGAATTTAAAAACACAGGATTTCTGCCAATCTGGGTGTTTGGTTCACAAGAATTGGAAGATCACAAGATGCAAAGAAGCATGACGAGATTAAGTCAAACCACAAGAAAATGTTTGGTTATAATGCTATTATGCTACTATCTCTTAGTCTTGTCCTTCATGAATAGGAATTTGAAAAGGAGGACAAGTGGAAATTAAAATCTGTACGGTTTTTCTTTCAAGGAGAAACTAAAGGAACAAATCCTACAGTTTCCTTTGCTCCATTCCTTTGAACCGAATGCATGAATAGTAGTACCATAGGAAACTTTCCAATTTCTATGTTTTTCCTTCAATTTTCCTTTCAAGCATGGGCGATTCTAGTAGGCAGGCTTGAGCAAGGAAAATCTACACTCAAAAAATGTTTTTGTGCTACTTGCCTACTTCTACTACTTTGGACCCAGGCCACTGCCGTACTAGCTCAACTCCCAGGCCCATCGACAAATGCACATCTCAAACACGCAGAGATAAATAATGATGGCGTTCAAGAGAGTCCATCACGGATAGCTAAGTTGCCTGGTACCTCACTGCTTGTCATATAGTAGGAGAAACTAATCGTATTTCATGTTACCGCGTGTGCTCAGTGGACAATATATATAACATGTAGAGTAAAAAAGAGATGCAACAAGTGTACAACCTCTTTGGCGAAGCCATGTCGATCTCAGCGTGATTGGGTTGGCCGGTGAGGATGATCCAACTGACTTGGTTGTCGGAGGAGGGGAAGAATATGTTAGGCGCCTAGAGATGGAGCCCGGGGTACTACTCCGCTGTGATGGAGGGTTTCGTCGTTGGAGCAGCTCCGGTGAGTTGTACGACGCTGAGGCTGAAGCAGGACAAGAGAGACAATGTTAACCTGAGTGGAATTCTAATAGCATCTCCAATAGATGACGTAAAATACATAACCACAAAGTGCTAGATGTAAAATACATCAGTCGCTCATCTCTGAACTTAACTGTCGAAACTGAATTTAACTGTCGAAACTGAACTTAACTGTCGAAACTGAATTTTGCCGTCGAAACTGAATTTTACTGTTGAAATTAGTTTTTACCGTCGAAACTGAACGCACTAGCTAGTAGCAGAAAAGCAATAGCAGCAGCAGCGCGTGCGAGAGCTGGGGCAGCTGGTCATGTAGCAGCATCAGGTGAGGCTACCCTGAGCCACCAGCCACCACCGGCCGAACAGCCGCCCCTCGCCGCCCGCGGCCGGCGGTACACCGCCCCGCCCGCCCCGAAACCACGCCCTACTGCTGGTCCACCGCCGCCCCGGCCATCCCTCTAGGCCCCCTGTGCCGAGCTTTTTCTCCGGCGATCCCCACGCCACCGCCCCACCACCGCCGGCGACCACCACCCCCACCCTGAACCCTAAGATAGATAGTGGGGTACCTCTCCGGCGAGCCCCCCTCCCCGCTATGGCTGGTTCTTCCTTAACTCCGGCGAGCCCCCACCCCTGGAAATCGACTGACCCAAAAGTCGATTCAGTCGACTGAAGTGTAGCTAAATCGGAGCAACATCGCAAGCAAGAGCAAGAGCGAGAGCAGCAGCGCGAGCAAGAGCAAGAGCAATAGCAAGAGCAGACCAAGCAGGGGACCGAGAGCAAGAGAAGAGCAGCATCGCAAGCAAGAGCTAAAGTGCATCAACTCCTACTGATGTGGACGTCGCCGCCGAGGGAGCGACGCCGTGGAGGAAGTGGCCAGCGATGCCACCATGGATGGAGCCGCGCCGTGTCGGCTTGGGACCGAGCGCCGGCAGCACCGTGAGATCAAATCAAGAAGAAAATGTGGCGATTAGTGTACAACCTCTTTGGTGGCGCCGATTAGGCCTCAGCTTCATCCGAGGAAACGATGATGATGATGCTCTTCCGGTGGTGCAGGTAAGACGGCGGTGTGGGAATGGAGGTGGCGCGAAAGACAAGGGGAATGTCGGGGCAGCTCCTTGGAGATGGAGGACGGGGTGGCTGAACCAGCGGGACGACGAGATCAACGACGGATCCTCATCCGGTACGGTGGATGAGGGACGTCGAGGTGTTGCTGTGGACGACGTCGTCGGGGAAGAGGCTCCGGTTGGGTGGCGGGCGGAGCAGGGTGTGGGGCTTCGCGGGTTTTCACGGCCTCGATGTACGAATGGGTGCGCGGATGGGATGGGAGTGGGGAACCATGGCTTAGTGACGCGCTTGTCCGAAATGTGGGGTAAGTTACAAAATTACCCCCACCGATTTGAGCTAGGCGGTTTTTTTGGTTCAGTGGTATCACGGGCATTTCGCGTGTCGGGATTTCACAGGAGGTGGGAGTTTTCGCGCGCGTTGTAATTTTGGAATAGCAAGGCGCGGGTTGATATGGAGGGAGTTGTCGGAGCACAACGAGACAAAGATATATCTTAAATATTTCGGGGTAACAAGGCATGGGTTGAAATTTCCGGACAAGCCCAACGTGTACTGTATCAAATCAATTCGCACTTCCGCCGACGAAAAAACAAAAAGAAATCAATTCGTAGCACACAAGAAAGTCTAGCCCCGTGTACTGTACCAAATCAATACGCACTACAAATGTCATTCAAAACTTTGAATTCATGTTATGTTCAATTAAAATATTTCACTACGTGTATAATGCATGCAACCTGCTACTCAAATGAACATTTTTGTGCATTCCAAACGTATATACTACCGTTTCAATATGAACTAAATTTGAATTCGTTTCTCTATTTGAATAAGATCTACAATGATGATTGTTGTGAAGTCAAGCCATTTGAATTTGTTTCTCTATTTTAATAAGATCTACAATCATCATTATTGTCAAGTTAAACCATCATTTGTGTATTATCTTCACAGCACACCACATGATTACTCTCGAGTTAGATATGAACCATGTGTACTATATGAACTCAAACTCGATTTTTTGAATCCACTTTATGTTGATTTCAAATCATAGTACATTTCAAGCTCTATCTAGATCTTCATAATCAAAACCATGTCTCATATGTATAATGTGTTTATCACATAATGTATGGTGCCCCTCCCCCTACGCCTACACGTATTTAGATGTGAGTTGCACACACCACACATTACCGCAAATTCAAATAAAATGTGAGATTGTTCGATATATAGTATTGTTTAGATTGTTCGATATTTAGTTGTAAGCTGCAAACGCCACACATTATCACAAATTCAAATAAAATGTGAGATTGTTCGATATATAGTATGGTTTAGATTGTTCGACATTTAGTTGTGAGTTACAAACGCCATGCATTATCACATTATGGTATAACATGTGCAAAACCACAGCACGCGTATCACCACTATATTCATGCATGCATATGTTTATAACACTATGATCTCCTATTCAAATATATGAATCCACTTTCATATAAAATTATGATCTTTGTTAGTCTCTTACACCCACACAATCCTCTAACCTTTGTAGCTAGCACTAACTTCCTCTCGTGCATGCACACGCCCTCCTCGCCCTCCCCCTCCCTCAGCATTCTGTCCATCGTGCACATTCATTTTTTCTTTAGCTCGTTCTCCCACAGTCTCCACAACTCCTTTCTGACACAAACTGATCGATAAACCTCTCCAGCGTCTGCCTACAATATACGTACACAAGCACCTGCCATCTCCTCCTTTCTGTGTCCATGCCTCGTGTCTCTCATACGGTCCCACACACGTGTAAACTCTCACCCCTCTTTTCATCGATGTCACAACCACACACTCCTCCCCCATCTAGCTAGTAGCTCGGCCTCTCGCACCACCTCCTAGCTTCATTCTGTCTGTCTATCCGTCTCGTCAGGCCTTATTTGCCTCTAACAAATGGATGTACACCGACCAATCTCCCGCTATACATATAGCTAGCTAGGTCCTTAATTATAACTCATTTTTTCCCACGCGTCGATCGATCTACCTCATTAGTTATGTCTCTCCCTTCCTCCCGCAAATAACAATTGATTTACCGATCTAGTTAGGTTTTCTTAGCAAACACATGGTTCCCCTTCATCGTCCATGCATGCGTCCCGATAGATCTATCATGCATAGGCACACATAGAAACACATCCCCACTCTTATTGATAATATTGCAGTTCTACCCTCAGTTTGTCTAGTAGGCCTCTCCCACCATCTTCGAGAAGCAACTCCATCACCCATCCAACACTCTACCCCTCTCCCTCCCTCTCTCTCTCTCTCTGTCCCAACCTATTTCCCGTCCTTCAGTTATGTATGGATGTCGACCCATCTCCCTCAAGACATAGCTGGGTCTTTCCTTCTCAACACATATACGAGTCATTCTACCTCTTTAGTTAGGCCTCTGCCTCTCCCCTCCCCCCACCCCCCACACACACCGATACATCGAGCGCTCTAGTCATGTCTCTGTGCCACACACAAACTTTCCATGTGCCCTCTGACGTTCTGGTAGGTCAGTCGCCCTATATCTTTGACTTGCACACACACAATTTCGATGGATCTCTTCATCCATCTCGCACCCACCCACTTGATCCTCTCTTTGACTTTATCGATATCTATGACCCTTCCCTCTCTTCTCGTGGATCGCCCCCTCTGGCCCTCTCTATATGATATGGATATGCCTCTATTTCACACACATTGCATGCAAAATTTTGTTTGAGATGTCATCGACACATATTCCCATAAATACATTCATGAAATCACCACACCCCCCCCCAAAAAACACTCATGAACGCACACGCCATCTGTCTAGGTTTGTATCTCTCTTACACACACCCATGTAGGTGGGGGACGTGCACGAAGAGAAGAGGTGCACGCACGGCGCACATACTCCCATCTCTTTCCCAACCACACCATTGTGGGTACACGGTGAAGCTCATATCTGTTTGAAAAGGCAGCACACGTGGTAATTTGACACGTGTACTAGTTGTCACTTGATGGAGGATCGTCTACCACGGGTGAACAAACAAATTACGACTTGACACATTAAGTTAAAAAACAGGCAAACCATGTAGGGCCTACCTTACAAGTAAGGCTCTATACACTGGAGTACTTTTGATGTGGCCCGTCAACTCGCAGAACGAGGAGAAGCTTGCTTAGTATGCTGTCTCCCCCACCCATGAGCGTGGAGGCTCGCAGGATGAGGTGAAGCTTGTTTACTAGTACGCCTTACGCCCGCTTCCTCGCCCACGCGTGCGGTGGCCCACAGGACGAGGAGAAAATTTTACTACTCCCTCCATTTACTCCTCGTCCCTACCTTGGTTAGAGAGATTATCATATTGTTTGGAATATATGTCCTTTAGTTGATTTAGATTTCAATATGAACTACTAGTACATACTCCAAACACTGATGTATATAGACATATTTTAGAGTGTAGATTCACTCATTTTGCTCCGTATGTAGTCCATATTGAAACGAACGTAATAGTACGCACTCCCCCTCGCCCCTCGACCCTCTCCCATGTGGTGGACATGCAGCAATTCATTCGGTCTTATATAGCTAGAACGATATATACTGTAGTACCATTATTGATTGACTTCCTGAAGAGGCAAAGAGCCAATCACAAGGTTAATATTTTGGAGATGCCTCCTCCCGCCGCCCTCCTCTAGGTTGAGCTATGTCCCGACATCCCTCGGGTACAACTCCCTTTACAGCCAGCTTGCACCACTGCTCCAGCTGCCCACATCACTCCATGTGGATATTTCTCTACTTCTTTGCCCTGCACATACCTCTACTAGCTTCTACATACTGTATTTGTGATGAGTTTATATCTCATCAACTAGTCCCAGTAATCTTATTCTAATCACGCTTATTCAATTTCTTTGCCACAGGGATGCTCATCTCGATTTTGGTGAAACTGCACAAAATGATCCGATGGTCAAAGGGTTGCAAACTTATTCATTTCTTTGGAAGCTCCAATGTCGCCAGCAAATTAAAGCCTGGTTAGGGTTTACGGTTCAAGGGCTAGGGACAGCATGGATCATTTTTTTCTTTAGCTGTCTCTGTCCCAAAATAAGTGTCAACTTTAGTAGTAGTACAACTTTGTACTAAAGTTTGCATAAAGGTGAGACACTTATTTGGGAACAGAGGGAGTACATATTGGCTATGATCTGTCAATCATTGAGATGCAATATCATGCATGTTAGTCTCCTTTGTATTTGATGAAATGTTGCAACGGGCAACCTTGGGATACATGAAACAGAAGCTGGAAGCTTCATAGCATTGTAGAAATTTATCTTGCTGATAAATTACAGTACGTACTATACTAGTACTATGTAAAGAGTTAGGTGTCGCACGGTGTCCAGAAAATATGGTGATAGTGTGAGGTGGGCCATGTAATCACTGAGCCTGTGTGTTTTCACTACTCTCGCACTCCTCCGCCGAGAATGGAGAAAATTATAATCTAGTAGTACCTCCTTTCGCCGAAAGCATGAGACATCCAGCAGTCCTACCACCTCAGTAATAATGACCAATGAGCCGTCAAATCACATAGACCCAGCAGTAAGTTGGACGATCGAAGCAACCATCACTCTTAAATCCGCTTCTCCCTTAAACGCAGGCGCCAGTGAGAGGCCGCATCCACTCTGCCCGGGCATGAATGCGTCACCAACTCTTTGGAGCGGCGCTGACCGTTTCAGGCGGGAAGCGCGCGCGGGCGATGGAGGGGCTTTGGGTGGGCCAGGCTGGTCAGGAGCGGGCGTGGCAGCTGTCCCGCCTGTCCTGACCGGACGCCCAGAAACGAGAGGATGCACCGAATCTCGCGGCTAAATCGTACACTACACACCATCTCTTTGTAGGAGTAGGGCGATGTGTCGCTCTCTCTAACACACATATGCTATTAAACACACACACACACGCACGCCGAGGTAAAATGAGTCTATATATCAATTAATGAAGACTTGCATGTTACCATCCATATGTTACTACCTACTATGAAAGTAGTAACATAGACTAGTAACATATGCATGTTACTTGTCCAAGTTACTCACCACTATGACTCCCCCAGAAACCCAATGCATGGAGGACAACTACGCGTTGATGCATACGTGGCCCTGCATAGTAGCTAAAATGGCATCTCTTAGTTGTTGTGATTAATTGTTGCGTTTAGAGAAATAAATCAGGGCTTTGATTGGAGGAAGGACCGGTCAAGTTTCTCCTTCTCCTCCAATCTGCTTGCACCTCATTTTGAAAAAAAATCTGCTTGCACCTTGGTCCCACTGCACCTTCTAACGTGACTTATTACACCTAGACGGAGGGAGTAGTACGAGATACGGAGGCACACTAACTTAGGTCGAATACAAGTGCCCAAAATTGTGTGCATGTTATAATACAGATTCACTTAAAATAGTACGTGAGCGAACACAAGGATCAATTGGACAGTGTTCATGAGCAGTAGCGAGATGTGTGAGGTAAGATACACCGCTGGCGCATTTATTTTTTCTTATTAATTTGTTTGTTTCACCCTCTGACTGGTAGGACCCAACGTACTACGTGGAGAAAAGTAAGGTGACTAAGGCTGCATTATTTCTGTACTACCAACACTGCTTTAAATCCCAAAAGACCTTACCACCAAAGACACATGACATGATTATGATTTAAATCCCAATGACTCCCACGCAAAAAAACACGGCATGCTTGTCACACAAATGCAAGAATGTATTAAAGGTTATTTTCCGCTCGTTAAACATAACATGGGGGTGGTGTAGCTGGTTAGCCTGTTCGATCAAACTTGAGGTCTCGGGTTCGATAACTACACTTGAGCATATTTTTGTTTTTGTTCGACTTCTTTCTTCCACCCAATGATATGTAGGCCCCGCATGACATAGAGAGAAAGTGATTTGGGGCGGTGCTAGGAGGATTCTTTGACTGGTCAAAATGGATGGATACGGAGCTATACGATCTCGTAGTGACCGTATAATCACCTCATCACGTATACGCCAGCTGCAGCCTCGTCACTAGTTTTCTAGGGTTTGCACTCTTCACACTCTCTATCCAGTATATATATATACACGCTAGTGCCTCAGCGCTTGTAGTTGCTCTCTTCACACACTCCCGCTGAGGGAGTCCTGGATTAGGGGGTCTCCGGACAGCCCGACTATCTCCATTGGCCGGACTGTTAGACTATGAAGATACAAGATTGAAGACTTCGTCTCATGTCCGGATGGGACTCTACTTGGCGTGGAAGGCAGGCTAGGCAATACGTATAGGGATATCTCCTCCTTTGTAACCGACCTTGTGTAACCCTAACCATCTTTGGTGTCTATATCGAAGGGTTTTAGTCCGTAGGACAACAATCACAACATACAATCATACCATAGGCTAGCTTCTAGGGTTTAGCCTCTCTGATCTCGTGGTAGATCTACTCTTGTACTACCCATATCATCAATATTAATCAAGCAGGACGTAGGGTTTTACCTCCATCAAGAGGGCCCGAACCTGGGTAAAACTTCATGTCCCCTGCCTCCTGTTACCATCCGGCCTAGACGCACAGTTCGGGACCCCCTACCTGAGATCCGCCGGTTTTGACACCGACATTGGTGCTTTGATTGCGAGTTCCGTTGCGCTGTCGCCACCAGGAAGGATGTCTCATCCCGTCTTTAAAGACGACACCACCGCTGAGGGAGCTTTGGCTATCGGCCAAACTCTCCGGCTAGGTGGTTTTCTTATGACCGCCTGTTCGGCCGCTGCGTCGACGATGATGACTTCTCGGGTCATCGAAAGCAACCTTCACGTCAACTCGGAACTCGCCGAGCAGTTAGATCCAATGGAGCTCTCTTCCTTGAATGAGCTCTTGGATCGCATCGCCACCCTGGGAGTCGCTACAGACTATGATCGGATTGGGCCTAAACCCGATCTGAGAGAGATTAACTCTCCCCATGTCACCCATCGCGTTGCAGTGGTGGAGGAACAATGCGGCAACCCTTCATCTATCTTAAGGACTAGCTATGTCCGGATTCCCGATCCCTCCAAGCCGGATACCCGTGGAGGGGAGGACGCCACTCAAGGCCTGAACCTAGAGTCAGGCAGCGGGCTAGATTTATCGGAAAACTTCCACGAATCCAAACTTTCAAGTTTGGAAACTCCTTGGCCCCTGAGTCTCAGATCAGTTGAGGATTCGGATTCAATTCCACCCACCCACCCAAACATATGCGATCTATCCCAAATTAGGCAAGAGCCCGAAGAAACAGTACACCATTACTGGGCCAGATTCCTCCTAGTCATGAACAGGATAAAGGACTACCGCGAGGAAGATGCAATTTCATTCTTCTGCAATAATTGCACGGACAAGGGAATCCTCAATGCCATAAGTTGCCGCGAAATTACACGCTTTGCCGACTTGGTGTCCATAGTATGAAAGTACTGTGCGATGGAAAGCGCCTGGAAAACTGAAATAAAATTTTGGGATAATCCGGCCCTGAATACAAACCCAGTCCGAAATAAAAGGGTGCATTATCACAATACACCTGGGTTAACTACCAAAAAGCAAAAGCCCTCTATAGGGCAAGGAACCGTACTGGAGGGATGGCTCAACGGACCCTGCAAAATTCATAGTACAACGGATGCAATACCAACGCACAACCTTAGAGCATGTTGGATACTCCGGCAGATGGCCAAAAGTGGTGAGGATCTACTCCTCCCAAAAACCACAAATCACCATCCCGTGGACAACAATACGGTGTTAACGGTCTTTGAGACCTTCGCGTCAAATAATAGACGCAAGCGAACACTCCGCAGCATGGCCGAAATCTGCCACATAGCAGAAATAAATCCTTGGAGTGACACGGCCATTACCTTCAATGCCAGTGACGAACCCAAATTCCGAACAGCCCGAGCACCAGCCGCACTGGTCCTCAGTCCAATCGTGGACGGCTTTAGACTCACCAAGGTACTCATGGACGGCGGCAGCGGATTAAACCTCATCTATGAGGAAACTCTTCAAAAGATGGAAATAGACTGGAGCCGCATTGAGTAAAGTAGCACAACCTTTAGAGGAATCATCCCCAGTAGGGAAGCACGCTGTGCTGGGAAAATCACACTAGATGTGGTATTCGGCATGCCGGATAATTACAGGTCAGAAGAAATTACATTCCGAGTGGCCCCGTTCAGCAGCGGATACCACGCTCTACTAGGGTGGGAAGCGTTTACAATCTTCCAAGACATACCCCATTACGGGTACATGAAGCTCAAAATGCCCGGGCCCAACGGAATCATCACTCTTGCTAGTGATCCGGACATAGCACTCCTCGCCGAAAATAAGACAGCCGCACTGGCCCTCGAGGCACTATCCGAAGCCCTAGCGGTCGAGGAACTAACTGCGTTGCGCTCCACGGTGAACAGGGATGATGTGATACTCGATAAAAGATCCAAGTCCACCATCTTTAAACTGGCGGACAAAATAGTCAAATTCCAAGTCCATCCAATGGACCCTACAAAAACAGCTTCCATCGGGGCACAATTAAACCCTGATGCCGACTCCGCACTACGAGAGTTCCTACGCGAGAACTGGGACATTTTTGCCTGGCACCCTTCAGACATGCCAGGAATCCCACACAGGCTGGCTGAGCACAGGCTAAATATCCTGTAGGATCGAAAGTATGTCTAGAGGGGGGTGATTAGACTACTTGACCAAATAAAAACTTAACCTTTTCCCAATTTTAGTTCTTGGCAGATTTTGGCTATTGTAGGACAAGTCAAGCAATCATCACACAATTCAAGCAAGCATGCAAAGAGTATATTGGCAGCGGAAAGTAAAGCATGCAAACTTGCAAGAATGTAAAGGGAAGGGTTTGGAGAATTCAAACGCAATTGGAGACACGGATGTTTTTCCCGTGGTTCGGATAGGTGGTGCTATCCTACATCCACGTTGATGGAGACTTCAACCCACGAAGGGTAACGGTCGCGCGAGTCCACGGAGGGCTCCACCCACGAAGGGTCCACGAAGTAGCAACCTTGTCTATCCCACCATGGCCATCGCCCACGAAGGACTTGCCTCACTAGCGGTAGATCTTCACGAAGTAGGCGATCTCCTTGCCCTTACAAACTCCTTGGTTCAACTCCACAACCTTGTCGGAGGCTCCCAAGTGACACCTAGCCAATCTAGGAGACACCACTCTCCAAGAAGTAACAAATGGTGTGTTGATGATGAACTCCTTGCTCTTGTGCTTCAAATGATAGTCTCCCCAACACTCAACTCTCTCTCATAGGATTTGGATTTTGTGGAAAGAAGATTTGAGTGGAAAGCAACTTGGGGAAGGCTAGAGATCAAGATTCATATGGTAGGAATGGAATATCTTGGTCTCAACACATGAGTAGGTGGTTCTCTCTCAGAACATATGAGTTGGAATTGTGTATGTGTTATGATGGCTCTCTCCACGAATGAAGAGGAGGTGGAGGGGTATATATAGCCTCCACACAAAATCCAACCGTTACACACAGTTTTCCAATCTCGGTGGGACCGAATCAACAAACTCGGTCGGACCGAAAAGGTAAACCTAGTGACCGTTAGAGATTTTCGGTGGGACTGACATGCAACTAGGTAGGACCGATATGGTTAGGGTTTGGGCATAACATAATCTCGGTGAGACCGATTACACAAACTCGGTGAGACCGAGTTTGGTTATAAGCTAACCAGAGAGTTGGTCAGGTAAACTCGGTGGGACCGATTTGCTCTTTCGGTGAGACCGAAAAGTTACAAAAAGGAAACATAGAGTTTACACTGCAATCTCGGTGGGACCGATTCGCTCTTTCGGTGAGACCGAAAAGTTACGAAAGGGAAACAGAGAGTTTGCAATCCCATCTCGATGAGACCGAGATCCCTATCGGTAGAACTGAATTGCTAGGGTTTGGCAGTGGCTTATGACAAGTGAAACTCGGTGGCGCCGGATAGAAAGAATCGGTAGGACCGAGATTGGCTTAGGGTTTAGGTCATATGTGGATATGGGAAAGTAGTTGAGGGTTTTGGAGCATATCACTAAGCACATGAAGCAAGAGGCTCATTAAGCAACACCTAATCCCTCCTTGATAGTATTGGCTTTTCCTAAAGACTCAATGTGATCTTGGATCACTAAAATATAAAATGAAGAGTCTTGAGCTTTTGAGCTTGAGCCAATCCTTTGTCCTTAGCATTTTGAGGGTTCCACTTTCACATCCATGCCATGCCAATCATTGAGCTTTCCTGAAATAGTCATCTTGGAATAGCATTAGCTCAATGAGCTATATGTTGTTATGAATTACCAAAATGTGGCGACCCGACCCGAATGGATCAAGTCTACTGTGCTCGGGTGTCATCCCTGGATCAGTAATGCTGACACCACACAGTACATCGAAGGATTTATAGCAGAGTGGCAATCACGCACTTATTACATCGTTGTCTCAAAGAGAACATATTACAATAAATATGGCTTAAGGCCATCTAAATACGATAACAGTGGAAGACTTGGAAGATAAATGGGTCCATCAACTCCAACGGCATCACTGAGTATAGAACCACGACCTAAAAGCACCTTACTCGTCGTCTGAAAAGTCTGCAACATGAAAGTTGCAGCCCGAAAACGGGTCAGCACATGGAATATGCTGGCAATGTAACACATAGAGAGTAATGGAATGAAACAGCTATACTATATGCATATATGGCTGGTGGAAAGCTCTATGGTTACAGTTTTGCGTAAAGCCAGTTTTTCCCTACTGCAAAGGAATAAATTTATTTAACTATCATGGTAGTTGTTAAACATCGAGAATGGTTGACAGCATTCCGATCCCAATTAAGTGAACAATTAAAATCCAACAACATTAATTAGAAGTAACATGATGAGATTCACATGATATTCAAGTACTAGATACTCAAGTTGTCCATAACCGGGGACACAGCTAATCATGATTAGTTTGTATACTCTGCAGAGGTTTGCGCACTTTTCCCCACAAGACTCGATCGCCTCCGTTTGGTTTCTCGCACTACATGGTGTTTGAGAAGACGGATGACCGAGACACAGTCTTTCAGAAGCACTAGCACCTTACATGTGGGTAGACCGGTACACCTACTTTCCCCTACATCTGCTAGTCTACCCGTAAGAGTTCGCACGACTTAGTCAACTATGCCAGAGCCCATAATGGCTTGTGGCTGCACACGGAAGTTTCTAGCATGAAAGATCTTATGATCCCTTTGAGCCTGGGTGGCGGTAAAAACAGGCAAGTCCTGATAGACATCAGGTGCCTCAATCCACCCAGATGTGTATTTAAGTTGCCACCTTAAGTAAACCATTAAAATTAACAAACTCACATCTGTCATGGATATCACTCACCCAATCCACGTCTACTAGCATAGCATGGCATAATAAGCAAACGTAGAAGTAACTCCCAAAGGTTTCATAATGATACAGGTAATAGGTACTACCTCATCTACTTCCCATCCCACAATTTAATTAGATCCTAATCATGCAATGTGAGAGGATTGATCTAATGCAATAAAACATGGGTTGTAGAAAAGGTATGATCAAAGTGTTACTTTCCTTGCTGATGATCCGCGAGACCTAGGGTTTCGAAGTAACAAGCGGCGCAATCTGGGTGATCTATCGCAGACAAACAACAAGCACACAATAAGTACTCATCTAATGCACAGGTAAAACTCGAACAAGAGAACGACCAGAAAGTTCAACTTAAGAAATCCGGTTGCACAGAAAGAACGAACCGAACAAAGCAACGGAAAACAAATGGCGGAAGAAAACAACTCGGTTCTAGCAGGTTGAAACTAGGTCAAATTTTATTGTGGCAAAAACTTGTTCAAGTTGATTAGACGGAACGGCGGTTTCGAAACGAAACTCCAGGCGCTTGCATCACCTGATTCCGATAAACGAGCGGGAAGAAAGACTAGAACGAAGATCTGATCTGAGATCACGATCGCGGAATAAATCCGACGAAAAGAAAGAGACGAACGGTTAAACGAACGGACGTTCGTTAACCGGGAAAAATCGGTGATCACGTTCGTTGAGACGAACGGTCCGAAAGAAGAATGAAAACCGATCTAGGGTTTTCGGAAAAGAAACCGAAACAAAGAACCGGAAAAGAACCGGAAAAGAAAACGGAAAAGAATCAGAACGGTTTTCTAAAAAAACCGAACCGAGGCGAGGAGAAAGAGAGAGGCGCGGCGCGGGGCTACCTCCGGCGAGGCGGAACTCCGGCGGCGGCGGGGCAAGGGCGAGGCGGCGCGGCGGCTAGGGCGGCGGCGGCAGCTTGAGGCGGCGGCGGTGGCTGGTGTGGGGAGGAGAGGGGGGGTGGCTAGGTATTTATACTAGGAGGGGGGGTTTCTTGGGGGAGGGGGCAAGCAAAAGGAGAGGGGCCCGGCCTAGAGTCCTACTAGGACTCGGCCTAGGGGGCGGCGCAAGGCAGGCGGCGGGGCTGGCGCGCAGGGCGGCTGGCGGCTGGGCCGGCCAGCTGGCCCTTGGCCCAGGCGGGGCGCTGCTCTTTTTTTTGTTAAATAGTTATGCCCGCAGAAAAACAAAAGAAAACTATCTAAACGAACTCCGAAAAATCTAAAGTAAATTTTCCCCGACTCCTAAAAATGAGTCGAACAAAATGAACTTTTCTCCGGGCCTAAAATGCAAATTTTGAAAACACGCATTTTTCCCTATCCAAATAAAATGCAAATAAACTCCGGCAAAACCAAAATTTGATTTATTCATTAGATCTTCATTTTTCCTAACTTTGGGAAAGTCATATTATTCCCTCTCTCATTTTTTTGATATTGGAAAAATAATTTGAAGATGAAATAAATAAATCAAATGATCCTCCTTTCAAATTTGAGAAAACTCTCAAATATGAAAATAACGAAATCTCCAACTCTCTCCGAGGGTCCTTGAGTTGCGTGAAATTTCTAGGATCGGGCAAAATGCAAGAAAATATGACATGCATGATGATCTAATGTATAACATTCCAAATTGAAAATTTGGGATGTTACAAACCTACCCCCCTTAAGATGAATCTCGCCTCGAGATTCGGGTTGGCTAGAAAATAGGTGAGGGTGGTCCTTGAGCAAATCTTCTTCTCTCTCCCAGGTGGCTTCATCCTCTGAGTGGTGGTTCCACTGAACTTTGCAAAACTTGATAACCTTGCTGCGAGTAACTCTGCTGGCATAATCGAGAATCTTGACTGGCTTCTCCTCATACGTTAAGTCGTCCTTCAACTGAATCGCTTCGAGTGGCACGGTATCTCTTAGCGGTACCTCCGCCATCTCGGCATGACATTTCTTCAGCTGAGAAACATGGAATACATCATGAACTCCTGACAGCTCCTCTGGTAATTCCAACCTATAAGCGACTTCTCCCATACGTTGCAAGATCCTATACGGTCCAACGAAACGCGGTGCTAACTTTCCCTTAACTCCAAAGTGCTTAACTCCTCGAAGTGGGGATACTCGGAGATAAACTCTGTCTCCGGTTTCGTAGACTGTCTCCTTGCGTTTAGAATCTGCGTAGCTCTTCTGCCTGGACTGGGCTACCTTGAGCCTATCGTGAATCAACTTAACTTTCCGTTCAGACTCCTTAATTAAATCTGGTCCAAAGAACTGACGGTCTCCAACTTCGTCCCATGACAACGGTGTCCTGCACCTCCTTCCGTATAAAGCTTAAAAAGGTGCCATCTTCAAACTGGTTTGGTAACTGTTGTTATAAGAAAACTCCGCATACGACAAGTTATCGTCCCAGCTAGATCCATAATCTAGTGCACAAGCTCTCAGCATATCTTCCAGAATCTGATTGACTCTCTCGGTCTGTCCATCTGTCTGCGGATGAAAAGCTGTGCTGAACTCTAGTCTGGTACCCAAAGTCTCATGCAACTGATTCCAAAACTTTGAGGTAAATTTGGGTTCCTCTATCTGATACAATACTCCTCGGAACTCCATGCAAACAAAATGATTCTAGTCATGTATATCTTTGCCAACTTAACACTGGTGTAAGTGGTCTTAACTGGAATGAAATGTGCTACCTTCGTCAAACGATCAACTACTACCCATATCGAATCGTAGCCTGATTTTGTCCTGGGTAGTCCCGTGATAAAATCCATGCCTATCTTATCCCACTTCCATTCAGGTATTGGCAATGGTTGTAACAATCCTGCTGGCTTCTGATGCTCTGCCTTTACTCTCTGACATACGTCACAAACTGCTACATATGCTGCAATATCCTTCTTCATTCCGGTCCACCAGAATGTTTCCTTCAAATCCAAATACATCTTGGTATTCCCTGGGTGAATCGAATACGGTGAATCATGTGCCTCTTGTAAAATCAACTTCCTGATCTCCGGGTCATTGGGCACATAAACACGGTCCTCAAACCATAAGGTATCGTGCTCATCCTCACGAAATCCCTTTGCTTTTCCTTCGCTCAATTTCTCTTTTATAGCAGCAATCTCCTTGTCAGATTTCTGCGCTTCTCTGATCTTATCCATCAATGTTGACTGAATCTCCAATGTTGCTACATAGCCTCTCAGAACTATTTCCAAACATAGCTCACGAAGGTTTTCTGCTAACTCCTTTGGTACTTCTCCCGTCACTAGGGTGTTGACATGGCTCTTACGGCTCAATGCGTCAGCTACCACATTAGCTTTTCCGGGATGGTAATGCAATCTCATGTCATAATCCTTGATGAGCTCCAACCATCTCCTTTGTCTGAGGTTCAACTCCTTCTGCGTGAAAATGTACTTCAAACTCTTGTGATCCATGTACACCTCACAATGGTTTCCAATGAGGAAATGTCTCCATGTCTTCAATGCATGCACTACGGCTGCTAACTCCAAATCATGCGTGGCATAATTCAACTCATGAGGCTTCAGTTGCCGTGAAGCATACGAAACAACTCTCCCTTCCTGCATAAGCACTGCTCCAAGTCCTCGACGTGAAGCGTCGCAATACACCTCATAATCCTTGGTCTGATCTGGCAAAATCAATACTGGTGAGGTGACCAAACGTTTCTTCAACTCCTGGAAACTAGCCTCACACTCCTCAGTCCATTTGAACTTAGTATCCTTCTTCAACAACTCCGTCATAGGCTTTGCAATCTTTGAAAAGTTCTCAATGAACCTCCGGTAGTATCCTGCGAGTCCAAGAAAACTCCGGATCTCTCCAACTGTCGTTGGTGCTTCCCATTCGGTTACGGTCTCAACCTTTGTGGGGTCAACTGCTATACCCTCTCCAGATATAACGTGTCCGAGGAATCCAACTTCCTTTAACCAAAACTCGCATTTGCTGAATTTGGCATATAACTGATGTTCCCTTAGTTTCTCCAAAACCAAACGCAAATGTTCCTTATGCTCCTCTTCATTCTTTGAATAAACTAGGATTTCATCAATGAACACTACGACAAACTTATCCAAAAACTCCATAAACACTTTGTTCATCAGGTTCATAAAATAGGCAGGTGCGTTAGTCAATCCAAATGACATAACGGTATACTCATACAGTCCATATCTTGTGGTGAATGCTGTCTTAGGTATGTCCTGCTCTTGAATCTTCAATTGATGGTACCCTGATCGCAAATCGATCTTGGAAAACACTTTAGCTCCTTGCAACCGATCAAATAGATCATTGATCATTGGCAGTGGGTACTTGTTCTTGATGGTTACTTCATTCAATCCCTGATAATCTACAACCATCCTTAATGATCCATCCTTCTTTTCCACTAGAAGTACGGGTGATCCCCAAGGCGAAGAACTTGGGCGAATGTAACCTTTATCCAATAACTCCTTAATCTGATTCTTAATTTCTACCAAATCCTTTGATGGCATCCGGTACGGTCGCTTCGATATTGGGCCTGTACCTGGCAATAACTCAATCAAAAACTCAATGTCTCTATCCGGTGGCATGCCTGGTAATTCCTTAGGAAATACATCAGGAAAATCCTTCACCACTGGTACTTCCTCTTGCACAACTCCTGTTAAGCAGTTCACTTGTGTCCTGTTTGGCACATGCCGGGATACATACTTGATCCTTCTTCCTTCTGGTGTGGTAAGCAAAATTGTCTTACTAGCACAATCGATGTTTCCTCCATACATCGACAGCCAATCCATACCAAGAATCACATCCAGACCTTGGGATTCCAGAATAATTAAATCTGTTGGGAAAACATGCCTTCCTATACTTAATGGTACTTGGAAACATCCTTGTCTGGCCATGTACTCTGCTCCTGGCGAGCTTACTAGCATAGGTGTTTTAAGAATCCTAGTGGGCAGGCTATACTTTTCCACAAATCCCCTTGATATGTATGAATGCGATGCACCAGTATCGAAAAGAACGAGTGCGGTAAATGACTTAACCAAAAACTTACCGATTACTGCATCGGGCTGATCTTCAACCTCCTCCACATTAACGTGGTTCACCTGTCCCCTATTGAAAGGGTTCGGCTTCTTCCCAGAGCTTCCATTGCCATTTCCATTCTGGCCTTCGGGACATTCATTGGCATAATGTCTGGTCTTGGAACACTTGAAACAGGTGACTTGACTCAGGTCTCTCTTGGTTGGGGTCGATGGGGTGGTACGGTTCTGGCCGTTGCTTCCTCCATTCCCATTACCATTTTTGTGGCCATTATGGTTGTGCGAGCTACCTCCTCCATGGGTGTGCTGAAACTGAAATCCCGGTTTAGGGGTAAAACGGGGCTTCTGCTGGGCTCCAGAGTTATACTTCCCCTGTCCATACTTCCTCTTACGGTTCTCAATCTGCTGTTGTTTTCCTTCAATCATGATGGCACGATCTACCAACTCCTGGTAGTTGTTGAAACTTGCTACCATCAATTTCATGCTTAGTTCATCATTCAGTCCTTCCAGAAACTTCTCCTGCTTAGCTGCATCCGTAGCAACGTCATCTGGGGCATAACGTGCTAACTTGCTGAAGTCGTCAATGTACTGGCCAACAGTCCTTCCTCCTTGGCGTAAATTGCGAAACTCACGCTTCTTCATGGCCATAGCTCCTGCGGAAACATGGGCAGTGCGGAAAGCTTGTTGAAACTGATCCCATGTGACAGTGTCAACTGGGTAAGTGGCTGTGAAATTCTCCCACCATGCTGCCGCGGGTCCGTCAAGTTGGTGAGCGGCAAACTTCACTTTCTCACCATCCGTGCATCCTGCAGTGGTCAACTCCCTTCCTATCTTGCGGAGCCAATCGTCTGCTACTATCGGCTCGGTGCTACTGGAAAACACCGGCGGGTTCAGCCTAAGGAAACGGGCTAAGTGGTCAACAGGTGGTGGTGGTGGTGGGTTGTTGTTGTTGTTGTTCTGCTGGTTCTGAACTAACATCTGCATCAATTGATTCTGCTGCTGGATCAACTGAGTGAGCTCCGGTGGGAATCCGTTGTCACGTCTCGGAGGCATCTGAGGGTTTAGAAAAGACGAGAATTAAGAATAGAGTGAGGTCTAAAGGGAAAACACTACCCCAATGCACATGAGCAAATGCACACAAATTCACTTCATTCAATCAAACAAGGGCTTACAAACGGTCTAACTATCGCAAAAGTGCTCGACTATTGTGTTTACATGGGGAAATACTACTACTATCTGGTGGTCATCTAGAAATTTGAACCGGTGGAAGACTCCATGATATCTGCTCCAGCTTCGTCTTCAAAGTCGGGTTCACTTGGATCCGAATCGGTGTCGTCAATGATGATGTAGTTGTCCGGACATGCGACGTACTCGTCTTCCTCTTTGGATGCTAACTTCCTCTTGAGTTCTTCAATCTCCTGCTTAAGATCGCCATTGTGTCTTGCTAGAGCTACGATCTCGTCCATGTAGTCCTTGCGTGTAGACTTCAGTTCTCCTTCTAGCTCGATGATCCTTGCCTTCGCATTCTTCAACTCTATCATATCATTGCACATCTGGTTCTCGTGGCATCGAATGTGCTGGTTTAACTCCTGGATGAAAGATGCAATGGTTCTATCCTTCTTGGTGCTGACTAACTCCCATTGTTCATCTCGGCGTCCGCAAATCTGGTAGATAGTGTCCTTGAGGTCTTCTTGGTAAACTTCTCCAATGCGTCCTATGGTGATATGAGCTGCCATGCTCCTTCCCAGACTCTAGGTTGGTGCATTGAAAACACTATCTATGGGCTTCGTGATTGGCGCCAATGTCCTTCCCGGAACGTGAGCTTGAATCTTCCAGCGCTCCTCTTCAGGCAGAGTGGCGTTGAAGGTCCCGGTGAAGCTTGGTAATCCAATGTTCAGGTACTTGGTGACTTCCTTCAGGTGAAATCCAAAAGGTGTGCCTTCATCCGGTTGAGCGTACTTAATCTTCGCGTTCGTCATCCTAAAAGAGTAGAAAAGATGAGGAGTTAGAAAATGAGAAGAGAATGGTGATCTATGGCTTTAACTTAGTGGTCGTGTCCTACAGTCAGCGTGTGCTCTGATACCATCTCTGTGGCGACCCGACCCGAATGGATCAAGTCTACTGTGCTCGGGTGTCATCCCTGGATCAGTAATGCTGACACCACACAGTACATCGAAGGATTTATAGCAGAGTGGCAATCACACACTTATTACATTGTTGTCTCAAAGAGAACATATTACAATAAATATGGCTTAAGGCCATCTAAATACGATAACAGCGGAAGACTTGGAAGATAAATGGGTCCATCAACTCCAACGGCATCACTGAGTATAGAACCACGACCTAAAAGCACCTTACTCGTCGTCTGAAAAGTCTGCAACATGAAAGTTGCAGCCCGAAAACGGGTCAGCACATGGAATATGCTGGCAATGTAACACATAGAGTAATGGAATGAAACAGCTATACTATATGCATATATGGCTGGTGGAAAGCTCTATGGTTACAGTTTT